>NW_023472217.1:0-4178 GCF_013731165.1 Rhagoletis pomonella
CTATCAAAAAGTGTGCAGGGGTGAGTGGTTGGAGATCGTTAGGATCAGACGATATCGGTGTCAACGGGCGACTATTTACCATTGCTTCCGCTTGACATACTACTGTATGAAGTTCATCATATGAGAGTATGTGGTTTCCAATTGACCGGCGTAGATAATGTTTTGCATTTTTCACCGCGCTCTCCCACAGACCACCGAAATGTGGTGATCGGGGTGGGATAAACTTCCACAGTATTCCTTCTTCACGGCAAAAGTTTTCTACCGAGTTGATGTGCTGCTGTGTAACGAATGCTTCAAGCAGATGTCGTAACTCACGGCTTGTCCCGAGAAAATTAGTTGCATTATCGGAGTAGATAAGCCGACATCGTCCTCGCCGAGCCACAAATCGTTTAAGTGCAGCGATGAATGCTGCCGTTGATAAATCAGGCACTACCTCTAAGTGAATAGCCTTGGTGCTAAAACAGATGAAAACTGCAATATACACTTTTATTGCAGCCCTGCCTCTGATTTTCTGAGTCATTAACACGGGGCCACAATAGTCAATGCCTGTAGTCTCAAATGGGTGTGATGGACTGATGCGTTGCGAAGGTAGTGCCCCCATTATTTGCTCAGTGACAACAGGGCGAAGGCGATAACAAATTATGCAGTGGTGGATTACTTGCCTGATGACCTTTCTTGCGTTGAGTATCCAAAATTTGTCACGAAGAATATTTTGCAATGTTTGAGCGCCTGCATGAAGATGTTGCCGATGATAGTAAGTGATGAGAGTGTGAATGAAAGGGTGAGCATGGGGCAGCACGATGGGGTGTTTGGCGTTGAAAGCTAACGTAGAATTTTTTATTCTGCCGCCGACTCGAATTAGTTGATTGTGCAAAAATGGTGCGAGCTGTAAAAGCCTTGACGATCGATGAAGGGGTAAATTTTTTAACATCCTTTGGTACTCGTCACGAAAATACAATAGCTGAATATTTTTGCAGACCATTTCTAACGTTGCCTCTATTTCGCCGGATGTAATCATCAATCCCCGCTTGCGTTGAATGATCCACCTCACGTACGTAAATATCCGAAGAAATTTTTGGAAGTTGGTTATGTGTTTGTGAGAGGCGATCATATCATATTGTTCCTTTGCAACCAATGCGAATCGTTGACATCGCTGTTCAGGTATGTCAGAAGGTATATCAAACGATGAACGTGGCCAATGCTCTTGAGGCAACAGTAAAAATTTTGGCCCATGAAACCATAAAGAATTGGCGATTATGTCATGAGCCGATGCTCCTCTTGAAACGACGTCAGCAGGATTGTCGGCTGATGTTACATGGTGCCACTTGAATTGTGATGTTAATTGTTGAATTCTGGTTACTCTGTTCGCAACGAATACTGTCCAACGCGACGGCTCTCCCTTGATCCAGGATAGCGCGATGGTCGAGTCTGACCAGCAATGAATGGCTTCAGGATTTGGTGAAAATATGTCAATAATTGATTTTAGCAGTTCCGCCAGCAGCAATGTAGCGCACAATTCAAGTCGATGACGTCGTACCATTAGAATCGCGTGTGACCATGTAGATGCAGGCGCCGTAAGCCTTCGTGCTGGCATCTGCAAAGGCATGAATTTCAGTAGCGGTGTTGAAAAGTACATACCTTGGAATTTGGATTTTTTGAACCAGAGATAGCTGCCGACGAAAATCTTGCCATTGGGTGTAAACATCTTGTGGGACACTTTCATCCCAATCTAGTTTCAGTGCCCATAGATGCTGCATTAATATTTTGCATGAAACTATTATAGGGTTCAATAATCCAAGTGGATCGAAGAAGCTTGCAATTTGGGATAAAATCGCTCTTTTTGTTGTTTTCGAAGACGACGATGATTCGGTGTAGCTGAACACGAAGTTATCGCTCGATGGTGACCATTTCAACCCAAGTGTTTTAATGTAGTCTACGTCACCGAGTTGTACGATTTCTTCACGGTCAGCTTGAGGAATGTCAGAGATGATGGAATTGTCATTAGTGGCGAATTTTCGTAGGGGAAAGCCCCCATGTTTAAGCAACTCAACAACTTGCTGTTTAATTTCGACGACTTCATCAGTGGTAGCGCCACCTGTCATGAGATTATCGACGTAAAAATCTCTGAGCGTAACAACTGAACCAATTGGTAGCGATTTTGCCTCGTCCTTTGCCAACTGTTGTAGAGCCTTTGTGGCGAGATATGGTGCGCTGCTTGTACCATATGTGACGGTCTGCAGCTTGTACACTTGCACAGAAGTGTTCGGTGATTCTCGCCACAAAATGCACTGCCAAGGAGAGTCAGCTGAGTTCATTTGTACCTGGCGGTACATTTTAGCGATGTCAGCCATTAACACGTATTTGTAAGCTCTAAAGCGAAGCAGGATTGTGAAAATATCGTCCTGTAGCGTCGGACCGACGAGCAATATGTCGTTCAAAGACTTCCCATTCGAAGTTCGGCACGACGCATCGAAGACCACACGGAGTTTTGTGGTGCTGCTGTCCGCCTTTGTGACGCAGTGGTGGGGGATAAAATTACGAGCCTCTTCGGGGTTATTAAGCAGTGTCATATGCCCCATGTTAATATATTCGTTCATGAATTCACGATATGTGTTGACGAGTGCGGGATTGCGAGAAAATTTATACTCAAGAGATACCAACCTTTTGAAAGCAGCTTCATATGATTGCCCTAGGCTGCTGGGGTCTTCTTTAAACGGTAAGCGAACGATGAATTGGTTGGTTTTTGGACATCTGGTTGTGGTTGTTTCAAAGAGATCTTCACATGCTTGCCGAAACTGACGTTGATGAATTGGTGTGGTGTTCTTCCAATGCCCAAAAGGTTTGCAACAGCTGATCGAGAACTGGTTCTTCGGACATGGTGAGAAATGCCATATAGGCCGATGATTTATTCAACGATGAGGTTTTTGGTGATGAAGCTATTGGTGCAGATGAGTTAGCGATGCCAGAAACTATCCAACCGAGTTTAGTTTTCTGCAGAACCGGCGAATTGTTGCGCAGCTTGATTTGACCGACGAGAAGCAAATCATAAAACAACGCTGCTCCAATAAGACAATCGATCGTTGCTGGCTCGTAGAACTGTTCATCTGCCAACTTTATGTTGTTAGGAAAATTCCATTTCTCAATGCTGACACGATTGCTGGGTTGACACGAAGTTATTGTTGGTATGATAACCGCTTCCAAAGTCGACGAAAATGCTGTATGGCGCGATTTTAGTACAACACAGCATACTTGCTGCGTTTTCGTTGTTGTAGATCCAATGCCCGTTACCTCTATGCTGCGCTTTTTGCGCGGTAACCGAAGATGCTGTGCAATTCTTTCGGTGACAAAATGGAGCTGAGAACCTGAGTCCAACAACACACGTGCCATGAGAGAGCTTCCCGCAGTGTTACATAAACGAACTAGAGCTGTAGCGAGAATGACTTCACCTGTAACGATACCAGCCTGTAGCGTTGTTGATTTCTCAGCATTCCCATCTTCCCTTTTGTTGTTGTCGTCTGCCTTGCTACCATATGTGCGATGCAGCAAAGTGTGGTGGCTCGCACGACAGTGCTGGCACCGACGAAGTGATGGGCATTGATTCGACGAGTGGTTGAAACCAAAGCAATTGAGACATAATTTTAACCGTTTAATCAAATTGTACCGCTCAAGAGGATCCATTTTCATGAACTTGGCACAATTGAATGCGTTATGATATGGCCTTGTTTCACAATGTGGGCATTTCGACGACGCAGTTGTGGTGGTGAAAGAGAGCTGTTTCGATGAATATGGTTTCGATGTAGGATTTTGGTGACTGGCGGACCGATTTGAGCTTGATTGATTGGATTCAATGATATTGAACGTTTGGCATCGGCGTTCGAGAAAATCTGCCAAATCGTTCCATGTTGGAAGCTGCAAGGTGGGTACTGACTTTCGATCAAATTTAGCAGCCACTTCTTCTTCCCATTTGCTTCGCGTATTTTCGCCTAGCTTAGACGTTACTAGGTGAAGAATTATTCCATCAGCAATTTGAATGGTGGTCGCCAGCGATTGCATGGCGCGCAGATTAGCATTAATTCTATCGATGAATTCGCGTAGACTTGACACACTCGGCTTGGTGACCTTTTGCACATCAAAAATTGTTGATAAATGCGATTGAAATATAAACCGCTTGTTGTCAA
>NW_023472218.1:0-4178 GCF_013731165.1 Rhagoletis pomonella
CGTCCCTCCACGTTGACCCGAAAAACGAGGTCGCTGATTCGTTCGAGGACTTCGTATGGGCCCCTATATGGTGGTTCAAGTGGTTTCTTCATTTCGTCCACTCTAATGAAAACATGTGTTGATGTACTAAGAGTCCTATGTGTGAATGCACGCGATTTCGTATGATGAGCGGTAGGTGCAGAGCGTACCGTACGCATGAATTCGCGAAAATTCTCCACAAAACATTGTGCTTGAAGCCCCTTTTCTTCGTCGATGAAGTATTCGCCTGGAAGGCGTAGTGTTGTACCGTACAGCATTTCTGCGACGCTGGCTTCAATGTCCTCTTTAAAACTGGTTCGTAGGCCGAGCAGAACGACTGGAAGAATTTTGACCCAGTTTTGTGTAGAGTGGCACATGATGGCAGATTTAAGTGAACGATGCCATCGTTCAACCATACCATTTGCAGCTGGATGGTAAGCGGTCGTCCTTATTCGGTTGCAGCCAATAAGTTTCGTAAATGCAGCAAAAAATTTGGATTCGAATTGCGTTCCTCTGTCGCTGGTTACGGTTGCTGGTGCTCCAAATCGGCTGACCCAGCCGTTGAAAAATGCGTTGGTTACAGTTTCGGTTTGTATATCCTTTAGCGGTATCGCTTCCGGCCATCGTGTGTAACGATCGATGATTGTCAAGCAGTATCTGTACTCGTCGCATCTGGGCATGACAACGATGTCAATGTGGACGTGTTTAAACCGCTCGCTTGGGATCTCAATATGTTGCGGGGCGTTTCTTACATGCCGATGTACTTTGCTGCGTTGACAGCATAAGCAATTTCGGGCCCATCGCGCGATGTCCCGGTTCATGTGAGGCCATACGAAACGTTGTTGGATGAGCCTTTGGGTGGCGCGTGTGTTTGGGTGTGAAGCGTTGTGCAACTGATCGAAAAACTTGCGACGTAATTTCGTAGGTACATATGGCCGTAAAGTCCCGGTTGAGATATCACAAAATATCTTCGTACCTTCGCTGTCGACATCCACTTGCCTAAGCTTCAGTGATGTGGTAGTTGATTGAAGGAGGTGTTTTAGCTCTTCATCTTCAGACTGTTGTTCAACGATCTCTTTCGCGGTTGTGCTGACAGGTAAGCTGATTGAATTTAATCTGGAAAAGGCATCAGCGACGATGTTTTGTTTTCCCGGTACGTGAATTATTTGTGTCGTAAATTGGCTAATGAACTGTAGTTGGCGTTGCTGGCGTGGTGAAGCTTTGTGCGAGCACTGCGAGAAAGCGAATGTGAGAGGTCGGTGATCGGTTAAAATTGTAATGTCTCTACCTTCTAGCAAATGTCTGAAAAATTTAATGCCTTTGAATATGGCAAGCAGCTCGCGGTCATACGCGCTGTAATTTGTTTCCGTTTTATTAAGTTTGCTGGTATAGAACCCTAGCGGCTGTCTTTCGTTGTTCACGAGCTGGTCTAATGCAGCGCCAACTGATTGGTCTGATGCGTCGCAGCGCAGCGTGAGTGGTACGTCCGGTGAAGGGTATGCAAGCTGCACAGCGTTAGTCAATAGTTGTTTGCAGCTTTCGAATGCCTCGGTAGTTGACTTATCCCAAACGATTTTGGTTTTGTCGTTTTTGCGCGCGCCGGCAGTGAGGGCGACAAGTGGTGCATGGGCTTCGGCTGCGCCGGGCATATTTAGCCTATAAAAATTCCATGACCCTAGGAATCTGCGCAGTTCGGAAATTGTTTGGGGCTTCGGGTAAAGGCGAATGGCTTCGCAGCGTTCGTTTGTCGGTTTAGTACCTTGGCTATTAATCGTGTGGCCTAGGTATATTACTTCAGGTTGTGCAAACCTACACTTCTCCAATTTAATGGAAAGACCATGCCGTTTGAGACGCTCCAAAACAGTGCTTAGGTGTTGTTTGTGTTCTTCCATGGACGCTGAGGCGATTAGGATGTCGTCTATATAGACGTGACAGTAATCGAGATCTCGGAAAATGGAGTCCATGAGGCGCTGAAAAGTTTGCGCGGCGTTGCACAAACCGAAGGTCATTACGTTAAATTGAAAAAGACCGAAGGGTGTTATAACCGCAGTTTTGGGCCGATCCTCTGGTGCGACCGGGATCTGATAGTATGCGCGGTCAAGGTCGAGCGTCGTAAATACTGAACAAGCGTGCAGCGAGAATGTAAAATCTCGCAAATGTGGTATTGGGTATCGGTCGGGTGTCGTGACCTTATTAAGGCGGCGATAGTCGCCACATGCGCGCCAGGTACCGTCTTTCTTTTTTACTAAATGGAGGGGGCTTGCCCATTCACTGTCAGAGGGTGTGCAAATTCCTTGCTGTAACATAAAATTAAATTCGCGTTTCGCTGCTATTAATTTTTCACCGGCAAGTCTCCGAGCTCGCTCGGCCACGGGTGTACCGTGTGTGTTTATATGGTGGCGAATATTATGTCTGGGAGTCTGATGCTTGGCGCGTTTCGTGACACCGTCGAATTGCTTTACCGTCTGGTACACCGGGTTATGTATCGAAATCGACCCTATATCTGGTTCCCGAATAGATGCAGAATTTTGCTGTTGGCATGAGGGCAGTGGTGTTTCGAGGAGCTGTTGCTTTGCGAAGGTATTAGTGCTGATCGCTTGCGATTTCAGCAGTTTGCCGTTTCGCAGGTCGACTAGCAAACCATTTCGTTTGATAAAGTCTGCGCCAAGGATTGGGTGCGCGACAGTTGCGATTGTAAACTCCCAGGTAAATGTGCGACCAAGCCCGATATCGATTTCTATTGTTTTAGAACCGTATGTGGGTATTGTCGAACCGTTTGCTGCAAACAGTACGAGTTTAGTGCTTGCAGGGCTTGATTTCACCTCTGGAAATGCTCTCCTTGGTAGAACCGAGATGTCGGCGCCAGTATCTACGAGGAATGTGATGTTGTTTTTGAAGTCTGTGATTCGTAGGCGGGATGTGAAGGGACCTTCGGCGGTGCCTACTAAGATTACTGAAGGTCTTCCTAGTTTCCCGAATTGTTTTTGCTGTTCTTAAATTCGCAAGGTTGACGGCATTTTCGAGCTTGGCTGCCAAAACGAAGGTGATAGTAACATAGTTTGTCGTTGGACGAGACGCCAACTCCGACCTTCGAACTGTTAATTTTCTTCGAAAGCGCATGTATTTCTGCCCTGAGCTCATCGATACTGTTTTGCTGTGAAATTGTTTCGACGGGTTTCATCGGCGGTTCGCTGTTGGTTTTATCTGTTTTATGTATCGTCATGATGCTACTCTGAGCGTCGAATATTTTATCTGCTTGCAGAGCCAGCGTGGTTAGGTCTTGTGTTGCGCTGATTGCTAAGACGCAGCGAATATTTGATGGCAGTCGTTCCAGGAATATGGTGCGTAAAATTTCGTCGGGTATTTTGCGAGGAACAAGGTTTCTAAGGCGCTGCAAGTAGCGTGAGGGCTTCCCTTCAATGTACTCGAGTCCCTGCAGGAGACGGCGAAGTTTTATGTCTTCGGTATCTTCGAAGGTGCTTATCAGACGTTCTTTTAAAACCGCATATTTGTCTTCGTCGGGTGGTGAAGTAATTATATCTGCGACAAATGGTAAAGCCGTCTCATCGAGGTGGACCAGCACGTATTTATACTTTGCGCCGTCTGAGCGGATTTGGGCGATGTCTAATGCAGCCTCGACTTGTGCAAACCACAGGATGCAATTATCCTTCCAAAATGGGGGCAGCTTCACAACGCGTGCGGACATTATTTGCCCGTCGTCGGCAGTATTCGGAAGGTTAGGTTTTCCGTCGAGTGATGCCTGTGCATCGTTATCGACCATTTTTGAAGGTTAGGATCGAGTCGGTGCTTGTGCGCGTACGTTATAGTGTGAGATCACCAATTTCTGGAGTCGCGAGTTTTCTATTGGTTTTTTACTTCTCACCGTCGGGGTCACCAGTTGTGGCGTACGAGTAAGATGAGATGGAAATTTACTTCTTATTTTTCTTTATTACTTACAATTTACAAAATTTACAACTATAATATTTAATCGGAATATATTATAAGTGTGCTAGCTAGCTAGACGTCCGCCTCGTGTCGCAGTCAAAAATCCAGAGAGCGAGAGAAACTTCCGCGAAGAAGAATCTGCCGCTGTCCATTTTCTATTAAATTCAGCACTAATTCAGCAAGCAGCTGTCAGCTGTTTTTTGGTGGTTGCCACA
>NW_023472219.1:0-4178 GCF_013731165.1 Rhagoletis pomonella
GGCACTGCCATGAGCTAATCAATGCTGGTGTTAGTAAACGAGCAAAGTCGTATAACAGTTTTCGCTTTACTGTTATGTGGCATTGGTGGGAGTTGGCGAAGTTTATAGCTCAATGGATTTGTTATTTATTTTTCAATGGCAATCAGTGAGTCAGTGTAAGAGAAATTTCATGCTACAACCTCAGTGATATGAAAATAAATATTTTTGTTTTACATGCTTAACATAATTCATAGGTTTGTAAGTTCATATACGTTCGAGTGTTCGTCCATTTCATCAAAACAAATTAGTCATATACTCGTAGTACATATACCAATCTACACCAAACGATAAAATCCCTAATGAATTCGATAAAAACTTCCATAAAAATATCGAAAACGATAATCATATCTTTATTATGGAAAGTGAAAATATGAAAATTTTAAAACGATAACGATAACATTAATTAAATCGATAACAAAGGACGTAAGAATATCGATAACAATTATAAAACTCTCCGCGGGAAAATTAAATTGCGCAAATACCACAATGAAGTCGATAAAAAAGTCCAAAAAATATCGATGACGATAATAATATCCTCCACTTGGAAACTAGTCTCATCGATGACGAAAGTCATAAAAAGGACGAAAAGATAAAAGCATCGATAACGATAAAAGTATCGATAGCAATAACCAAAGCGACGTCGGCGATAAAAGTGCTAATAATACCGATAACAAAAACAACTTCGATAAGAATAAGCACATCGGTATAAAAAACTTTTTAAACTAAATTTTTAATTCCCTGTTTGATAGTGACAAGTTTTATCCAGCATACCTTAACAATAACACACGCCTACAAAATTTCTCAAGACCCTGAAAGAGCTTGTACTTTTCCCAAGTCCTTTTTCCGCTGAATTTGAATGCGTTATCATATTTGCTCCATTTTAGTGCAATTTTAGGCTAGTAGTAGGTCCTAAGTATGCCAGCGAAGTCTTGTGGTGATATGGTAGTCTCCGACCAAACTCTTGCGACTGTGAGAAATTCACATACCTTGGCAGCTAAGCCCGGTAGCGGCACTGATGAAGAGATTGACCGCGGAATAAGTAATGTCAGAGCATTGAGGCAAACAACAATCTCTGCTCCAGCTTAAAGATGAGGCCTTTCAAGTCCAATTTGCTCTCGATACTACTTTACGGCAGTCCCACCTGGAAAGTCCCTACTGCAATAAACAGATGCCCTAGAATAATAATCCTATTTTTTTTGGGTCTAAAATGAGGAGTTGCTCAGAAAACCTAACATGGAGTGCCCTGGCATCTGGATGCGGGAATAGAAACAGAAAAGAATAGACAATACTTTGCACAAAGAAGGCGGCAGGCAGTATTGCAAAGAACGCCTTAGAATGGAGTGCCCTAATCGGCAGAGATAGGCTCAACGGCTCCACGAAAGGTTAAGCTTAAAAGCGTTGAAAGCGATTGCCAAAAAACGAACCAGATGGCGCGCAGGCTTAGTAGATGCACTAAGTGCCGCTTGGGATTAAAAGAAACGAAGAAGAAGAGAATACTTGCGATTGCTGAATTCAGGTTTTGTAAACGTCACAGTAGTAGCCGAGAAAGCAAAATGAAAATCTGTAGTAGATATTTAAGTAAAATCGCAACTGCTATCCCACTAGCGAGCTTCAAAATCTCCGCATAAATAGCTCATCTACATAATCGGGTGTAGTTAGCTCCGCCTGCTCTACTTCTTAGAACTCTACTCATTGAAATCAAGAACCCAAAGGAGCCTGGTAACCGTAAATTACCCTACTCAGAGCTGTATTAGTATCTTCATAATTTTATTTGTAGCAACAAATTCGACTTAATAAGCAGCTTTCAAAAGCTTACACACTTATTTTGATGCATACAAGCGAAAAAAAAAAATATATCCTCCGCTGCGTAAAAAGGTTAAAGTTATGACCTCAGTCAAAGTATTTTAAATTATGATCAGCGCATTCATTTACAGTTGCTAGCAAAATTACCGCAGGCCACAGCGTCAGCGACGGAAGTGGGAACACAGCAACCACACCGTGCCACCACTTATTATTAAAACATATTTGTATAAATTATAATTTTTGTTTGTAACTTATAACAAAAGCTTAAGAAAAACAACCCCAACAACGCTACTTATACTCATATAGACGAAAGACTGCGCAAATGTCACACAAAAATGTTGCTGCAAAGAGTCAACAACTTTTATGCTTTCGCTTTGTTTCGCTTGCCTGCATTTGCTATTGTTGTTGTTATAATGCTTTGTTGTTGAAAATTAAAAAAAAATAATGGAATTTAAATGTAAATAATGAGTGGCTGCGACAAGGCCCGCGCGCGTAGGTAAAAGGTGTGGCGGCGTCACTGTGGGTGAGCTGTGAGCAAAAAGGTGTAGATACTCGTAGTAGAAATGTTGCTCATACGCCACGTTGGCGCTACTCGAAAGGCACTCAGCTGGAGTTAACACACATACATACAAGTGAACACATGTACATACATACATATATAAACACATTCATTCATATTTTCTAAAGAGCGAAAATCGTGTAAATTTTCAAGCAGATATACGTAAGCTTTAATGCGTTAGTGTTGGTGTTAGTCAGCCGCCTGTGTGGGTGTTTTTGAGTACTTCTTTAGTTATGCTTTGCGTTGGTTGACTTTCATTAGTAAAAACTTTGCTACCTTATGACGATTTTTACAACTTTTTAAGTGAACAAAGAAAACGAGAAAAACATACACACACACATACCGCCATGTGTTAAGGCTTGTTGAGGCATGTTAGGGTAAAATTTTTCGTGCGAAATTTTGTGGTACCATTTTGTGCGTACAAGTTTGCTTTTGCGCAAGTACTCAGCGCACTTAACAAATTAATGCGGTAATTACGCGCGACTTGTTGTCGTTTGGTTTTTCTATGAAAAGCTAGCAAATGCCTTCTCTTTTCCCCTATGTGCTGGCATAAACAACGCCAACAAAAAAAAAAGTAGCGTTTGTTCCCTTCAACATCCCTAAAACAGCATATTTTATTAGTGCAAAGCGTTTTCTTGCTGTGCCACTTTCCATAACAGCAGCAGTGAAAAGTAGCGTATACGACTTTTTCGAAGCGTTATTAATTGCCATTTTCATGCACCAAATGTTGTTACTAAAATGTTGAAGTTTATGGCTTTAAGCAAGTTGCTGGAAATTGATGTATTTTTGTACATATCTAACTTTATTTAGTAAATATGTATTGTATAAAACTGAAATGCAAAATTGTTTGTGTGTGATAAACTCACAAAGTACTGCGCCGATTTTTGTGAATTAAGTTCTAAACATCAAACTTGTGTTACGAAAGGATATAGAAGTAGACTTTGATTCGAAAATTGGTTTATTCGCGATAAACTCACAAAGTGCTGGCACGATTTTTATAATTTAAGTTTTAAGATATCAAATTTCTGCTGCAGAAGGGCATAGAAGCGCTTGATTAGGATCTTTTTTCGCTATAAACTCAGATAGTTCTGGGTCGATTTTTTTAAATCAAATTAGTAGAAGGTGTTGCTCAATTTCTCCATACAAAAAATAATCGTCGAACATACTTTATGTGCAAGAACCTGCGTGAAAAAATTGCCAAAATCAACGCGATTTTCTAACAACTTCAAACTTGCACTTTCTTATACTAAAATTGAATGGGCTATAAAACTGTATTCTTAAAATTTTTCTAAAAAAATATGAATAAAAATTAGCATGCAAATTTATTGAATTTTCTTGAGTTTTGCACAAAGCTTAGAGATTTGATTTTTATGTTTTTTGGTGGAGTATAAATCATATTTTTATAAAAAAATTATCGCAAATAAATAAGAATAAGAAACTTTGCATATATTGCGAAAAAATCACTGTGCCAATACTTTCGTTCGTGGTCGTATTTTATCTCAAAAAAGGAGCCGACCTCATTTTTTTTAGATTCGTGATGCTGATTGGAGGAAGATTGATGAATCTGGGATATTGATTTTTTAATGTTGATTTGTTCTTGAAATCACTTTGTTTTTAAAATAAATTCACAGATTGAGATTTTCGTATATGTATGAAAACAAGTGCATGCTATTGTAGAACTGAGTTTTTTTTTTATTTTTTCACCAATTTCTAATCAACTTATTGACATGGGGTAGAATCCTTCAGACGAATTGGATTTTCATTAATACGTGTTTTT
>NW_023472220.1:0-4178 GCF_013731165.1 Rhagoletis pomonella
GTTTGTATGGTGTATTCAACCAAGGTGTCTGCTATGGAGGGGGCGGTGGGGTGGACGCGTTCGCGCACACACACACACTGTGCGGCGGAAGTGAACATCAACAATGGAGCTGTCAATAGGTGTTCAACGCCAAAATGGCCAAAAAGTAATAACCGTGCATTAGGGTGGTGCTTAAGATATCAACAGCATGGGGCGCCCATTTATTTTGTTCTACGCACGAAATTAAGGCAACCAAGAAAATTAATAAAAATTAAAAAAATATAATTTTTTATTTATTTCTTTAAGTATATGGGTCGCTACCAGGCTCTGAAGAAACTTGTTTTAGTTTTTAATCGCAAAAATTCTACAAAATATTTACCTTGACCACCTATAACTTAGCGAGTTTTTGAATTTGTATTTATCAGATTTCAAGTCTAAATTTTGTAAAGTTTTTGTGATTCAAAAAACTTGTATTTGTTTTTAATTTCTGATAGCGTTTTCTAAAATCTTTTCTTTTAAATTTTCGTGGATGCTTCTCTTTTGTGCGTAAAATGAAATAAAGGGGTATAGATGTTGATATTTTTAAGGACCACCCTACTGTGCATGTATGTATGTGTGTATGAAGATAGGCTTCACTAACCAGAAGTGCTACTTGTATTTGAGTGGAGACTTTTGGTGATTTTAAGACTTCAGATTCAGCGTGTTCTTTTTGTTACTTTATTTGAGAATTTTGCATTTTTTCGATAATCGCACGTCATATTTATGCATACGTATGTATGTATGTACATTAGGGAGCCTATAAAAAAGTTTTGGTTTTTTCAACGGAAATATAAAATTTATTATACATACATATATTTAGGTTAGGTTAATCTGGCCAGCGTTGAGCCGCACATAGACCGTGGAAATGTTTAGAGATCTCCGGCTAGGTTTCATTCCCTTGCGCCATGTCTCCTCCTTCGGTCCCACTTTAGTCGGTAGTGCCGGTACTTCCCACCCCAATTGGGCTGTGCCCAAATGTTCGGAAATTGAATTCCCCTATTGCCGTCAATATACCTACAAATTTAGCAGCACGGTTTTCCGCGAATATGTCACTGGACGGTAAGCTGAGGATTTTTCAAGAGCAGCCGTTTGAGTGGACATTAGTGCTCCCGTAATCCATAGTGCCACGAGGCGCTGAACTTTCTCCATTGGTTCAAGGTATTAGGACATTTTTGACGCTTTCCACCACACCAAAACGCCATAAAGCAGTATTGGTCTGACTATTGCTATGTAGCACCAATGCATCAGGGCTATCATGGCAGGCGTTACTGTCCTTCTTCACTATTTCCTCAACATTTCGCTTCCATAGCAGCTTGCTATCCAAGACTACTCACAAATACTTTCTGTGATCTTTAATTGTCAACTCGATGTTACATAGCCTCGGGGGTCTCTACACTGGGACCTTATATCTTCTTGTGAAGAGTATAAGGCCTGTTTTGTCTGCGTTAACCCCTATCCCCGCTCGAGATGCCCATTGGTCAACGACTTTCAAGACGCTGTTCACTAAATTACTGATAGTGTCTAGGTACTTCCCTGTTACTACTACGGCTATATCGTCTGCATACGTCACTAGCTTGGGCGCTTTGCCCTCCAATTCCTTTAGTAATTTCTTGACCCTTAGTAGCCATAATAGCGGTTATAGTACGCTACCTTGCGGTGTGCCTCTGCATATCCGTCTGGTTACCCTAGCGTCGTTCCATTCCGCTATTATTTCCCTGTGCCCTTTTAATCCACAACGAAATAGCAGGTTCTACGCCTATTTATTCGATGCTCTTTATAATAGCTTCGCTTAAGACATTATTGAAAGCTCCGGAAATATCCCGAAATACCTCTCGAGCATGTTGTTTGTACTCTAGAGCCTTATCAATGTGTTGTTCTACAGTTTTGTACAGTCTCTGTGAACTTGCCCTTAGCATGCGCATGTTGTGCCTTGGCCAAAATGACTGGCAGCAGAGTGTGCCAGATGTGAATGTCAAGAATTTTTTTCGGCGTTTTTAAGAGGAATGAGGTTAGATTTATGCGCCATTACTTAGAGAAAACTGGGTTACTCCTGACCGCCTTGGGTATAAAAAAAAGCCCTCGCTCACCTCCACAGTACCGCCGCATAGCTTAGCTTCAAAAAAATGGCCTTCAACCATAGTACCACAAGGTCACTAGCCTTCAGGAGCAAGACTGAGAATATTTCGTCTCCCACCTAGGGATTTGTAGGGCTCAAAACTGTTGATTGACGATTCTACTTTGGAAGAAGCTATGACATTTGGACGTTATATATATTAAGATTTCGGCCAAAATATTTGGAAAAAATATTAAGATTTACGTGAGCTTGTCCGATTTGGGAGTAACTTCAGAAATCTCATTATTTTGATTCAGTTGATAAAATCTTTACATATTTTAATGCACAATTTCTAATCTTAAACTCTTCTATCGGCTAAGGTAATTTTTTGGAAAAAAAAGTTTTTCAAAACTAATTTTTTTTTATAAAAAATTCGATTTTTTCTGGTAATCGGTGCAGCTGACTTGAATGTAATCATTTTTCTGAAATATCTCGGCGAAAGTCTCAAAGTATAATATACTTTAAAATTCCGATGCAAAAACAATACATTTTTTTTGTAGAGTGATGCACCCTAATATATACTTGTATTTATATAAACTTTAATATTATGCACATACATTTATTTGTCTCTCGCGCACTCAGCCATAAGTCCACTGTGACATTCACATCTGACTGACTTTTATACAAACTTACATACATACATACATACATGCATAGTTCGCCTTTTACTTGACTAACTAAATTCTTGAAATGGCCACCATTTACTTCTCCTTCTGCGCGGTTATTCATCCTTTTCCTGTGTGTAGTTTGCTTTATTCTCCTTCGTTTCAAAATTCTTAGTGCAAGTCGTTGTCTGGCTTTTCAGTTCAACGACGTACCATTCTCCTTTGTACTTCACTGTCCGCCCTATTGAAATAATTTTGCTTTTGAACTGGTTTTTCGATTTCATAATAGGTGTAAATACACACTAATTTGTTCCTAAAAACTTTGTTAAACAATATTTTTAAACTCTACAAGTTATCTATGACTTAGTTACAGGTTGGGTCAGAGAATACCTATCATGCCACCATCTGTCTTATTTTATAGTTCTGGGTCCAGCGATCCAGGAATTAGTGACGTTCAGATTACGCATTAATGCGAACGCGTTGAACTTTCCCGTTCTACATTCATGCATACAATTTTACTACTTTGGATCCTATTGCTTTGAAGATTAGCTGAGCTTGGTGTAATTTCTGCTCCATCTAGCGTACCATCAATGTAAACAGATATGCCAACATCTACCACTGGTATCCTTCTATTTAATCTGCTCTGGTGGAACACCTTAAGATATTCCTCTATTTCCCGCAGATTTCTAGAGTGTGTGGTGGCATGTGTTTTGCTTCGTCTACTGCGCCCTACAAGTCACTATTTAATAGCTGAACTGGTGTTGCATACCTTGGCATTGGCCGGCCAACTCCCTTGTACAGCAACGTTTCTTTGTCTTTGTCCCAAATGCTGTAGACGAGCAACTTGAGGTAAAAAAGAGCGTAGATTAAAAAACCGCAGTCTTATCCCTTTCGTCCAGATGGTAAAAATTGTTGCCGTAGATTCGTTGGGGACAGACAACCTAAGGCTTATTTGAGATAAAGAACTACGTCGTTGCATTTCCTTTCGAATATAGACCATCAAAGTCATTAACAATAATGATATAATATATTGGCGCTTACACTATTGCTAAGTGTTTGGCCGAACTTCTCCTCTAGTTTGTGTTGTCCGTCTTGATGTTGCCGCCTCCGAATGACAACTTGATTTTATGAGAACCTGTTTCATTGTATAAATACACCCGGCTGTTAGAAAACACTTTTTGTAATTTAGATGTTGGCGGAACTCAGATCTTACAAGAGTAGTGTCCTTACCTGACGCCAGTATTAAACAATAGTTAGTGGATAAGAACGGGAAGCTCTGTTTGATCTTTTTCTTTAGGTTTTTCTTTTCTTTTTTCCTTCTAGTTTCACTTGTTGCTACCTTCTTTCATTTGACATCATAATTTTCATTGTGTTCCATTTCTCTTCAGTTCTTTGCGTGCCATTTTATTTTAGTCTCAATTCTATAGAAGCCTGGAGAGCAC
>NW_023472221.1:0-4177 GCF_013731165.1 Rhagoletis pomonella
TCAGTAGTTACTAAAATATCGCAGTTTTCGTATTTCTGGAAATTACCGTTATATGGGAAGTGGGCGTGGTTACTGTCCGTTTTCGCCCATTTTCAATACCAACCTACCTTGGATTAACAGAAACCTACATACCAAATTTCGTTGAGATATTCGATTTTTGCTCGAATTATCGTGTACACGGACGGACGGAAAGACGGACAGACGGACGGACAGACAGACGTGGCTTAATCGATTTCTCTATTCATTCTGAGCATTTATGTATACATTTGTCTATATCTATCTCGATTCGTTTTGGCTGTTACAAACAACCGTTATGTGAACAAAATTAATATACCCTTGTGCACAAGTGCGCTCGGGTATAAAAATGAAATTCATAGCCGCGGCGTTATTGCTTGAAGAGGAGAACGAGTGACAGATTGCTGATGCGGAAATTGAAAGCGGAGATTTAGGGACATGTTTGATCTTTCTCAGATGAGTGAAGAGTCCTAAATTTATCATGAACTGTATTCCTCATCGCTCAAAGCCAGTGAAATTATAAACGTTGTTTGAGCACTCCACAACATTTGCTACACAGAGTGGAAGATTTGAACGCCAAAGCTCCATAGCAAAATTAGTAAAAACGAGTGCAATAATAAAAGCATCTTTTTTTTGTAACTTCACATTTTATGTATGTATGTATACAAAAAAATAAATTGTATTCAGCGCATTTCACAGTCTTATTTATAGATAATGAAAACAAAAACGCCTGTGCTTCCTCTTTGAAAACCTCGCGCAATATCCCTTTTGGTTGTTAATATTTGAGCCAATTTTTCGTATATAAATTCATTTATGATGACTTACAATCATGCACAGTATATTTTACTTAATTTTTTTTATAAAATTTTATTATTTAAACCCACGAAAATAACAATCGAAACGTTCTCCGTCAACAAATTTGCAACTTAGAAAAAAACGGAACTCCGATCGAAATGTAGAATAGGTATAATCGTAAATTTCGAAGATTGATCGAAAGGAAACGGAACGCAGAATACCAAAGTTGTCAAACGGAGAAAATTTCGATTCGAGTCGAAATGCAGAGTAGCACTCAATAAATAAATCTACATATATATGTTCACGTATTTTTTGTTAACAAACCATCTTACAGAGAACTTATTCAACTTGCAAAGGCCGAAAAAATAACATTTGCTTGTAAATAAATTCAAAATTTGTATGGCTCACTTGATTTCAAAAGTTTTTTCTTTTCTTTTGAAAAATTCTAAAAATTAAATTGAGCAAAACAAAAAGCAGAGCCAAATAAAAGTAAAAGAATCAACATTGAACTGCGTCAAAATGAAAATAATGGAGCACGAATTTCGATGTGAAGCAAAACTTCTAGGAAATCTACTTTTTTATTTAAAGTGGGGTTTTATTTTTTCCCTCTGACCGCAGGATTTATTTTGAAGGACTTTGTAATTTCAAAGATATGATTAATTCCAAAAATTATTAAAAAATTCAATGCAATGTAGAATAAAAATATGGAAAGGAAATTTCTTTAGAATTTAAAAAATTAAAATTTTTTGGATTCACCAGGACAAATAGGTAATTTTTAAGCTGACAAAATTAGAAGAACGAAATTCGAACAAATGTTGCGAAATTTCAAGGAAAAATTTTAAAATGACATTTTCAATATTTACCAGCCTTTCTGCAATAAAAACTTGAATACGTTTAAATTATACAGGATTCCCGCATTAATTTTATACCCATACTTCTTCTCTAAGCACATTTCTCTGAATTTTTTAAATCATTTTTGAATTACTGATGTCAGAGTGAAAAACTAAACACGCAATTTTATTAATTTGACCCATTGTTTCGCGAATATATTGATATTTGTATTTAAAATTTATTATCGCGCGGTGTTATATGTACAATGAGCTAGACATTTATAAAAAAATATTAATTATTAAATAATGAAATAAATATAGCCAATACTGGTCAAGAAAAGGAGTTTATATTATTGCCATCAGTGCGAATTACAAATCCCGAAAATCTCGGGATTACTTGCCAAGAATCCCGGTATTTTTGAGACCTAAAAAAATCCGGGATCCCGGGATTAACATTCATAATGTACACCATCAAATGGAATTTCTAGGGGTTTTTAGGTCCGAGGAATCTGAACTTGCAATATATTTTTACCAAAACAAACTCTGGGGTGTTCTTTTTGCAAAAAACTTGGAAGGAACATGAAGGAAAACGGCAAACAACGTTTTCTAACAATGTTTCTTCAAGTTTTTTTTTGCAGCAAAGCGCACCAAATCGCAACCAACGGCGTTTTTGGTAAAAACTAGTTGCAGATTGACATTCCTCGTACCCAAAAACCCTCACAAGGGCCCTTTGATGGCATTGCATTTAAATCAATTTTATTTTATGTTCTAAATTTGATAACAAAATTTGTGGGCCGTTCATCGAAAAATAGTACCTATTTAAATCAGATAGTATGTATGTAATACCTTACACTTTATTGAGATAATTTATTCTCATTTTCATATTTGTTTGAGTTCAATACATTAGATCGAAAGGAGATTATATTACACATATGTATATATGTATGTATGTATTTATATGGAATGTATGCAAATATGTATGTACATAGAAATCTCCGTGCAGTAAATCAAACTGGTTCAGAACTCCCGCCGAACTACCTTTCATATATCCCAAATCAATGATTTCAACTGTCTTTTTAACATGGCAATACCCCACTCTGCGGAATTGTTGAGTTCGTTCCGAACTGGTTCCATTTTGGACGGATCTGGGCAATAAGATCCGATTTTTTTTTTCTTTCCTGCTTTATTTCCTTCAACAAATTCCATTTAATTTTACATACATACATATGAGGCCTTGAGGGCCAGAGTAGTCTAACTGGCATTTCAAAAAAAGCTTAGGTGCACCTTAAATGCATTGCACGAGAAGTGAGCTTTCACATGCTTAATGTGAGGAATTTCAACTGTCTCGCTTTGTAGCCGTTTTACAATAGTCCAGAGACAGTTCTGAGATATGTAGGGCGGAACCAACGCTTTGCCAGACCGTCTCTAAATTTTACTGCAGGGGTGCTACCACATAAGCTGGCCTTTGATTTGTGTAATCAAATATAAAAGTATTTGTTCTTAGTTTATTGTAATGTCAATAGACGCCTGGGGTTTAGCATTTCGGAATTATCTCCCATTGATTAAATCTTCAAATCTAAATGTTAGGAAAACGTACGGCTTTCTACAAAATATTAAAAATGAATTTAGTAGATGTAAGAGCAGCAAAAGAAAACGTTGTGCTTGTCAAAATTCAGTTATCGAAAATATACAAAGTCGTACTTAATAATAATTAGTTTTTTATTAATATCGGTAACCGCGTTATGTGCATACGCTTTGTTACGGAATACAATTACTTCCCATTTTTTACGTATTGTTTTAAGCGTAAGCCTTAGACGTGGCAAGTGCAAGTTCTTTTAAAAAGTCTGTCAAACTCAAGAATTTCATAAAGTGATTTCAAGAGCAGTTACACCTTACATGTAAATGGACTTTCGAAAGCAGTTTCAAATCAAATTTCCCATACTATTTTTTGTCTGTTTGCACGGTGGATGCAGAAAATTGCACTTTCAAATATGTTACCAGACATTTTTATGATTAAAGCAAAATTACAGATTTTTTTTTTAATACTAAAATTTGCACAAAACAGCCAAAAAATGTTGAATGATTTAATATTTAAATAGGTCATACAGACCTAGCAGAATTTTCCGATATGGAAACAAACCGAACTGCATCAAAATTGTCATATCGGAAAAATTCTGACCTATTTCCTTTGGTAATTAACCGATTCATATGTCATTCAACATCATTTTAAACAAATTCAAGCAATTTGAAATTATTTCTCGAAATCGATATACCTGATTTCTTTTGTAGTTACATCTTGCAATTTTTATTTCCGAAAGTGATTTCTGCAAATCTGCAAGAAGGACTTTCTGGCGGTTTACACGGGAAAGTAGAGTTCCGATTTCGCATTTTGATAGCAAAATGTATAGAAAAAGCGCTTGCATTGCCACGTCTTATAGCGTTTTTATTGAGAAACTTGTCGCAACAATCAACACTGTACAAACCCAATAAATATAAGGGGTATTCCATCGTCACGGGTGGGACATTTGTACAGCAAA
>NW_023472222.1:0-4177 GCF_013731165.1 Rhagoletis pomonella
AAAAAATTTAATTTTTTTACATGGTCCTATAAATTCGAGTGTTTTCTTTATTTATATTAGATTTAAACGGTTATCCATTGTGTCTTATGTTCGGATTCGCAATTAAATTTCAGCTACACTGTTTTTTTTAACAACATTTTCGAAGTTTGTAGATTGAAATAATGATTTAAGTACTAGGTCTGCAAATTGGCCTTGACACCATTCAAACATATTTTCATGTCAACCTTGATTTTTTTCAAATATATTTTAGTATTTCGTTTAATTGAATTTAACGTTTAAACAGGTGGCAACTCCCTTCAAAATATGTTCAAAGTAAAGCATTTCTCAACCTGTTTTTTTGACAACCATATTGAAGTATTTCATTAAAGCAGCAGATTAAATTTAATTGGGCTTTTAAACAGGTGGCAAGCTTTTTCAAAAATATTTTCGAAGCAAAGCCCTGCTGAGGTTCGTTTTTTTGACTTGACATCATTTTGTAATGTTTAATTTAAGTGTTTGACTAAATTTAATTTGACTTTTAAACAAGTGGCATCCATTTTAAAAAATATTTTCAAATCAAAGATTTCTTAGACCATATTTATACTTGTGCGGAGTTGAACTACACTTTCGGCAGAGAGCGGATGAAAAGAAGTTAGTGAGAAAAGAAAAGAAGTTTTGCGCCGAAAATAAAAATCGCCCGGAAGAGAAATGTTTCGATTCCGCGTGTGCGAGAATTTATTCACATTATTATTTATTTTAAACTTTTTAGCGGTGCACGCACTAGCTAAATTTTTTCTATTCGCAGTAAAAAAGACGGCGCTCAACTTTATGAAATTCAACTTCTCACAGGTGTAATTAAGGTCTTAAATCGCATTTGATTATCGCCCATATTGGCATACTTCATTTAACTTATTAATTAATCAATTTTAACTTTCTAACAGGTGGCAACCCCTAAAGTATATTTTCGAAATAAATTGTTTTGGAGCGCGTTTTGTTTGATACCCACATTGTTGTAATATATTATTAAACCTTATGAAGCATGTCTTTTAACTTTTGGAAAAGGTGGAAACTCTGTTAGAAGAATATCCTTTATATTAGTCCAGGTGAAGACTATTTGCGAACCAAATTTCATTGAAATACGTCCAGCCGTTTTAGCGCGGAAGAGCAACAAACATACTCGCACACTCATGAACTCAGAAATACATATTCACATTTATAATATTTATTATTTAGTAGGATTTTCACAACTTCTCCTTATATGTACTTCCAGAATTCATTAGTCAGCATCACTTTACTCGCTATGGTTGTATGCATCAACGCAGATGTCTCGCATTTGTCGCGTAACTATTTGCCTCCCTCATCGGGATCTCGTACCGTCACGTTTAATGCGGCTACAGGATATTCGAACGGTGCTGGCAGCAGCGCTCATCGTTACTCAGCACCATCGAGCTCATTTAGTTCCTCGTCACGTACAAGTGGCTTTTCAGTGCCTGCTGCACCATCGCGACAATACCTTGCTCCAGCGGCAGTCCAAAAGCAAGCAGTGAGCTCATATCGTGCTCCATCTGCAAGTTATAGCGCACCTTCGGCGCCGGCAGTATCTTATCCTGCACCGGCGGCTACCTACAATGCCCCAGTCGTTCAACAACATGCTTCTGCCCCAACCCAATATCGTGCACCATTTTTATCGCAAAGTATATCATCCGGTTTTTCAGTACCCGCAGCACCATCGAGGCAATATCTTGCCCCTGCTACAGTGCAAAGACCAGCTTCGGCAAATGTATATCGCGCTCCTGCTCCAGCTCCAGTCTATAGCGCACCCGTTTCCGTCAGTCATAGCGGTTTGTCGGCTTCACATAGAGCTCCTAATTCATATAGCGCTTCTGCTCCGGCCTATCGTGCTCCAGCGGTTCAGTATCAAAGACCCGCTGCCACCTATAGTGCACCAGCTGCTGGTAGCTACCGCGCCCCAGCTGCTACTTACAGGGCGCCAGCTTTTTCGTCAGGCAGTATCTCCACTGGTTCGTACCGCGCTCCAGCGCCCGCTTACAGAGCTCCTGCGGTGTCATACAGTGCGCCAGCCACATCCATTTCGACTTCATCATCCAGTCTCGGTACCCAGTATGCGGCAAATGGTGGATACATTTATTAAGGAGATACTTTTGCGATTCCCAAAGCGCTACATTTTCTTTTTTTATTCGAATTGGTGAAAAGATAATAAATATTTGAACTAAATGACCTTCAGCATTTTTAATATGGTTGGGTATCCATCGTGCTTTCCTTTATATAGTTTCGACTTTTTCTTAAAGAGCACGGATTTTGTCATTGCATAATTTTTACTTAGCAAATTTTAAAGTCAGATAAAGAATTTTTATTCTTTATTTTTTAAATCGACTTTTTTACAATAATGTATAATGGAGGAGCTGGACAAGAGCCAAAGCCGAGATAGAAGCCTACTCAGTCCTCGCAAGATAAGAGTAGCTACTCCTGTATATGCATCAATGAATATCACGCCACTGCCTTAAATCAACTCGATATTGTAACTTGAGAATATTTCGGTTTCCGGATCGAGTCTGGATAAGTAAGAGTTGAGCCACAGCATCCAGTTGTTAATTGTGTTCATAAGGATGCTCTCTGATGTGCCTGGGAGATGAATCTGCTCATTACCGGGAGCTTAGAGGTCTGCTGTGAAGGTGGTGTTCAGTCGATGTCAGAAGGAATTCCGTTGCCGTCCGGAGTTCGGTATTTCGGCAAGTCTGAAACTTCATCTACTGAGTCCACCGGCCAATTGCCTTCTATGTCGCCAACAAAGTTTCTATATCTTTACCCCAAGTGCTACCGGCTAGCGGTTTGAGGATATTATTTTAGCTCTGTACTTCATTGACAATTGCGCTTGTGTGAGCAGAGAAGGAGAGCTCGCTTTCAAAGGTGACTCAATTTTCAGGTTTTTAACCGTCGGTAGGAAGAGTGTAAGCCTCCGTGCAGTAGAGAAGCGGGAAAGGCCGGAGAGAGAAAACCATTGCCAATCGTGAGCGTTAGAAATTAAACAACAGTGGGAATAGAACCACAGCCACGTAACTAACTCTTCTCGACTTCAAAGCTTGACATAGGAAAAGTACAGGTAACTGTCGTTCACCCAGGGTTTTTCGCTTTCAATCGTTTCAGTCTCTGTGAGAGAGTAGTGTTTTAGCATCAACATGTATACACCATTGGGACCAATGGCTTTGAAGGTTGTGTATCACTTGACATTTGGCCTTTCCACTGAGGTGTGATTCCCCTAATTCTATCTTTCGGTTTGTTGAAGCCTGTTCTCATGTATGGAAGTAAATACCTTCAAAGAACTGGCAGTCTATAGCAATACAGGGCGGCAGGCTACCGTGTCCACCTTGGCATTCAAATCGCCTGACGTGGTTTTGTTATTATGGCGAGGGTATCGTTCGTTAATGCGCTTCAAGCGCACATAGAAAAGGCTTTTGAACACCTCGTCTTTCTCTTCTGCGGGGGCGTGGGCACAAATACGTGAGATTCTGATTTTGATTCTACCGGGTTGAACGACAGTACTCGCTGGAGGAAGGAGAATAGGAAGTTCTATGTAGTTAGACGAAAAGGTTGTGGAGTAAATATCTGATTATTTTTGTATATTGCATATTATCATTTTTATTTATTTATATTTCGTTAAGCCTTTCATTGCTGACCAAAACATTTGGACATCATCAAAGAAAAATACTGGGTAATTTCGTAAAAAAAAATTACAGCCTCCTCTGTCTGTAACGGTACACATAACCACCATTGGCTGCGTACTTAGTGTCATAGTTCGAAGAGCCCGCAGCTACGATTTCTTGAATGTTCGAAGGGGCAGAAATTTGAGTACGAACTGCAGGAACTGGAGCTGCATATGCGACTTGTGGAATAGAAGCCGCAGCAGCAGGAGCTGAGTAAGAGTATCCTGCATTAGAGGCAGCACCACTGTTGCCATAACTAGCGGATGGTGCAGAATACGAAGGAGCAGAGTACGAAGCGGCAGCAACTGGGCTACGAGCTGGGGCCGAGTAGACGGGAGCTGCATGGGAGGCAGCGGCTACTGGAACGGAATGTACTACTGAACGAGGAGCAGGCGCTGAGTAGACTGGAGCTGAATACGAGGCAGCGGCAACTGGAGCGGAATGTACTACTGGCCTGGGAGCTGGTGCAGAGTAGA
>NW_023472223.1:0-4177 GCF_013731165.1 Rhagoletis pomonella
TTCATTGTCTTGCGGCCCTCACCGGTCTCAAGGAGGTCTTGAGCAAAGAGTCCGGACTCACGATCATTGTGAAACTGATAGGAACATGAATTTCTATACTAAATATACGATACCATATCGATTCTTTTGCCATTTGGTGCTGATACTTTTCACTCGATAATTTTAAAACGATACTTTTTGGAATCGAGTACCAGACCCCTTGTATCATATCGAATCTTAAATACACATTAAAAAGTTAATGTAATTAATAATATATATTGTACACTATTGTAATTAAGTAGACCTTTATTCAGTAAAATGCAAAAATCTTTCCAACTTTTTTTATCAGCAGAAGTATCTGGCGTAACGTTACTTGACGTGACGTTACTAAAATTCCTATTAAAACTTTGTTGTTAGTATTGTTTTAAACTAATTTTGAACGCAAATTTATTTTGCCTTCAACGCCACCAATGAGACCGCCATTTCAAGATTTCTAGACTCAGCTGCCACCTGACGAGACCATTTTACATAACCAATAAAAAGCAGCCAAATTAGATAGAAGGCTTTTTTCGAGGTAGACATTCCGCTGAAAACGCCCATGTCTATATTATGGAATTTATATGTATGTAAAGTGAAATGGATATATTGTGGGCTTTCAAGAGGAGAAATATTTACAATCTTAGGTTGGAATGTGACGGTATTTCAACCCACGCCTTCTGTGATGTCAATTAACACTAAAGTTCATTCGTTATTAGAAAACGAGACCAATATTCAGATTTATTTTTTTGGAATTTGGTATCGATATTTGGAATATCGAGTCTTTTAATCCCGATATTAATGCGTAGCCCATATTTTTACAGCAATACCTCAAATGAGTACTGTATCGATACGTTCGGTTCGATATCGTGTCCCTGGCAACTGGATTATCATGTTAGTTGAGAGGTTCAATATTTCCGCCTTTGCTCACAATGGCACAGCCTTGATGCACGCACTTATCTCATCTGCCGCAGTGCCTTGCTCGATGACAACTAGCGTCTGCTGAAAATCTCCTTCTAGGAATCTCCTTCCAGCAAAAAGCTGCCACGGATATCTTGCAAGCTTCGATCGAGTGCCAGCTGAGTATCATATGAGTGCTCATATTATCATTATAACTAATTGCAAAAGTGCCTATCAAAGTATTCATTTTTGTTCAGACCATGGGAAAAAATGGAGTACTTTCCCTTCGTGCTCAGCAATGTCTTGTAGGGAACCCTACAGTACTCAGAACAAAAATGAATATGTACTTTGATAAGCACTTTTGTAATTAGTGATAATGATGATATGAACACTCATATGATACTCAGCTAGGGATGCAAATTATGGGGAGTAACATCGATACATCGATTTTTCGATCGGTATATCGATGGTTTCCGATGTTTCAAAATTTGTTAGGTTGTAGTCACATTAAAAGGAAATATTAATACTTTTCAATTCCAACTCTCTGTAATTCAATTAGAAAAATATTTACATATGGATGTATTTCCCTGCAACTATTTATCTTTTCTTTATCCTTCCTATAAACAGCATAAAAATGCATGCCGTCGCACATTGTTTCGACTATATGGAGGCGGGTGGAAATAATAGTAAACCTGCATCAATTTCACTGAAACTTGACATGTGCTCTAGTTTTACTTAGAAATACGGAATTACGAATTTTGGTAAAAATTCTTCTTTAGCATCTACATTTCAAAGTAAATTTTTTGGTAAGAAAATAGGAAAGTACCAAACAAATGACAAATACCTTCACCTGAATATTCCACAATTTTTAAACAATTGATTACAGTTGAAAAAGAAACCTTTTCTTTAACGGGTTAATCGCCAAAGGAAACTTAACTGATTACTCGGTATCGCGCCAATTCCCATATTTCTTTGGAAATGTATCGTTCGTGAAGAAGGGAGGTGAGTGAATAATGTGCAATTTGGTATTTGTGACTTTTACTATTCCCTCTCTAAGTCCAACCTTTTTTTATCAACTATCCCATGACTATTTTCTATCTGCCTCCATATAGTCGAAACACTGTGCGTCGTAAGTTCGCTGAGCCTAAAGTTACAATGCCCAATTTCGTTGAAATTTCAACGGGAACCTGGTCCTTTTTTAATGATTAAGTAACTTTTAATATTGAAAGACAAGAGTAAACTCGGAATTTCTGAATGTTCTCCAAAAGTATAAGTAATAAAATTCATGGCCAGTCAAAAAATTTTAGGAGCATAATGGGTAAGTTGAATTCAACTCTGAGTCATACTAAAGTCGATTTTGACGAATTTTGGACCGATATCGATGTTTCAAAAATATCGATGCATCGTTTGCATCCCTGTACTCAGCTGTCTTGTAGGATTACTATTCGCTTATCAAAGCTCCCTAAGACATGCATGAAATCTACGAAAGTGCTATCAAAATAAATTCAAAATTCGTAGAGAGCCTTCATTGAATCCGTGCATAACGAAGATTCGTACAGATAATCTACGACGAGTTTATGCTGTCGGAACAAGATTTAATATCACTGAGTCTTAAAAAAAATGGCTGAAAGCTGCATTATTGTTAATAATAAATATTTATTATACTCCAAATTTGTTATAGTTTGATATAATTCCATATATAAAACGGGCCTGGCACTTCCCACACAAATTGAATTTCTTACATTTGTATGTGTATGTGGTGTGAGAAATTCAGTTTGTATGGGAGGTGCCACGCCCCTTTTTTCAATAACTCTCATTTTTTCCATGGCTTTGGCGTTGATATTATATATCCCTATACTAAGTTGCAGCACTGTGCGATGAATACTTCCAGATATATTTTGTGTGAAAACTTCAGTTTATATGGACGGTGCCACGCCCCTTTGATATATCGAAATTATTTTTCCTCTATTATCATCCTTGGAGGATCTAGAGTCGAAGTTCAAAATTTCAGCTGTTCTCGAGTTTTTCGAACAGAAAAAAACGGCTTTCAAAATATATATCAGTATATATCAATATAGATAACAAATTAAAAACATTTTTACAATTAATGGTTTCCTATGGAAAAATGTTTATGAATATTTTTTTAAATAATTGCAAGCATTTAAAATTGATTTCAAATATTTTCCAAAAAATTGGAAGCATTCAAACGTAAAATGGTTTTTTCTTTTCATTTCATCAACATAAATAAATAAAAAAGTAAAGCTGTTTTAAAAAATCGCCATGGATAGATCGAAGCGGAATTAGATTATCTTTTATTAAAAAAAGGAAACTTGAAATCGGTTCATAGTTGGGCTACAACTACCTTTTTTGCTCCGTCGAGTTTTTTTTTTTCGTCACCTGAAATTGGCTTGCGTGCGTTTGTATTTGATTTCCTTAAGCGTGTACGATAGGATCACCAATTTTATCGATGGGACCAATGCTTTAGCCACTATCGATGGTTTTTTTGAAACCATATATTGAATTTTACTTTGCACTCATAAATATAAAGCTCCTTTTCCGTTCAAATTAAACTGCGAAAAGCTAGTTGTCGCCGAGAAATTTTTTTATTAGTTTAAGAAAACTAAGTAAATGAATACAGGATTTTTGTTTGAACCTTCTTACTTAAACTTTGTTTTATTTTGGATTTTCTAATGCCGAATTTCCACTAGGCATTGAAATGACAAGAAATGTATGCCATTTAAAAAAAATGCCATGTGGAAATGAACTTAATGACAATTTTTTTAACGTAATCACACGATTATTTTTTAATTCGCAACTTTGTCATTTGTCATTTTTGCCTGGAAATCCAGCATAATGCTTTCCAGGGCTCTCACAGAATCCATCGTAGTCCGATTTTTCGTAAAATCTTCGAAAATGCTCTCACTGAATCCGAACAGCTACGAACGTAGTGTATACTTTGAACACAAAAATTCGTAGCAATTCAGATGCAGTGATCGCATTTTCGTAGATTTCACGAAAAATCGGATTACGATGGTTTCTGTGATAGCCCCAACTTTTAGCCTATTTCAAGTAAGTTGAAATACTTTTCACATGGGGTCATCGGCAGGGTTTATTTCTTATTTTTTGCCTTTTTACTTTTGTTTTCTTATACTTAACATGAGCAATTACCCCCTTCAATAGGCATAAACTGTAGTTAAGGCATTGTGAAAATAAATTATTAGTATGAAAATAAATAAAAGTTTGTATTTTTTTTAGCTTTTTC
>NW_023472224.1:0-4177 GCF_013731165.1 Rhagoletis pomonella
GTGTATTCGATGACGAAAAGTCCGAGGAAATCATAGAAGATTGCATGGCCACTGGCATGATTCTGTATTTTCATAGAAATAAAGAAAATAATGTGAACATAAAAATACATCAATTACCCAATAAGCATCTCTGTAATGGCTCAGTTATGCATACTTGGCATTGCTTGAGAGTTGTCACATAAGGAATCTGTTAAATGAGCTTTGCATGTAAGCGGTTACCTAATGCACAGCATTGATATGTACGTAAAGATGACATGCTATGCAGTGCAGTGCAAAGTATGCATAACTGAGCTATAAGTGGTTTTAAAAGTAAAGAGAGCGTCAAGGCGAATTTAATAAGGTGGTATAAGTAAAAAATTACACTAAAAAGTTATATGTGGTATTCATACTGTCATTGGTTTGAATTACAACAAACACATCAGACTCTCCATAGCGAAAAACCCAGCTGTCGCTCCAACACCATCTTATCAAATTCCCCTTGGTAAGCTTGCTAAATTAAGTTTTAAATAAACGTTTGTAGTATTATGTTTATCTTATGCTTTTAAAATGAACCTTTTATAAGTGTTGGGCGCGAATATTTATAAATCACTCAACTTTAAAAGTAAAACGAAAATGTTTACGACAAAACCGAAAAAATTATCTCTTTTTTAAATGCATTATAAATATATATATTCTCACGTTTATATAATTGAAAAAATATAAGCTTTGAATCGTTTGTTTATATTTTTGGGCAATATAGAACCTTAAAAGAGAGCCGTACTGAGTTGTCAATCACACCTTTTTTAATACACCTTGTGTAGACAATCCCTCTAAGGCGGATTCCATGGTGAATTTATACCGATCGTAGTCATGATAAAAACATAGTAAGGTAAAACCGTATCTCAATTCGTCGGCTATGAATTTTTTTTTTGAAGTTTGCCAACATTTTAAAATCATATAAAATCGAGAGTAAAAAAAAAGGAATTGTTCAAAGTTGTTGTTGTTTGAGATTGAAAATGAGAATGTGTGTGTGTGAGTTTGTTTGTAAAATTTTAAAATAAAATTGTTTGCAAACGCCAGGAATTCGAAAAATTACTCTCAGCGGTTCTACCTTGCTGTTTTTTTTTATCATGGGTGTAGTAATTAGAGCGAGAAGAAAGATTTGCTTTTACGACTTTTATAAGATAGCCAAATGTCTGGAAAATAAAGCGATAAAGCTCTTTTATTACTTCACCTGTTTATAATATCACCATGGTGGGTTCATCGTTCTAGTTCTGAACTTTTTCTTCCATGTGGTTGTTGTTGTATTTCTATCTTTGTGAGAGAAACACAACAACAATCACATGGAAGAAAAGTTTTGAACTAAACGGATTCATCTTTACAGTTCAGAACTTTTCTGGTGGATGTTGTTGTGTTTCTCTCTCTGAGAGAGCAACTGAGAAAAGTTTTGAACGCTTTTTAGTTGTGAACTCAACTTCAACTTTAGTTCAGAATTAGAACGATGAATCCGGAAAATTTAAAAGTCTTTAGGGGTATTCTTTGAGTCTTGCAAAGCCCTTGCATGGTGCACAGATTGCACGGATTGCACGGTTAAAACCGGTTTTCGTATGGGACAGCTTTGCAAACCGTGCAATCCGTGCACCGTGCAAGGGCTTTGCAAGACTCAGAGAATACCCCTTTTGTGTTTAAAGAATTCTCTATTATTTTTGTTATCTTTTTCTAATATTTTCCGGATGAATAAACAAGTTAAACTAATTTGAAAATGAAACTTTAATTTTCGTTAACTTTTTTTCCAAAAATATGTATGCAAATATTTTTATTGTTAAGATCTATTTGCTGTAGGGAGGTATACTTCTTTTTAACCTACCTCTGGATCTTTTAATTCTGTAGAATTGCCGAAAGCACGCGCCAGAGCTAATATATTATCGCCAGTACTTTGTAGCGTTCCACGTGGTATAACATCAATCCTATCGAATTTCGTGTGGTATACATAGCCATTTTTAAAATGTGCAATATCCAAGCCTATAAACACGTTGGGAAAATATATATTTTTTTTTTTAATTTAGTAACTCTTTTCACTTTTTTGTTAAAACTGCCACTTTTGTTTACTTATTTTCAGGTACTTACCTGGTATATTTCCGAAATTTTTGAATATTGTAAAATCTGTATCCGAAGGTATAATGCCAGATTGGAATAATTCCTCTGCGAATGTTGTCGCAAATGAACGTTTAGCGTTACGATGGTAGATCTGTAATTTTTAGTAAAGTTTTCAAACATGCACATAATTTGAATCAATACCCGCCGTAAATAGTACCCCGATAAAACATAAATGAAAGTAATTTTTGGGTGAAAATAATGCTACTATCTCTTCGGAAAGTTTTGTTTAAAGAAGATCAATCAGTTACCGTTTGAAACATAAAATACATTATTCGCATTAATATTAGCAGAACTAATATTGCTAAGAAAAAATAATAAATTACAAAGCGCCCCCATAACAGCATAAAAATCCCCCAAAGAGTTACTGGGAATCAGCAGGAGTAACAGTCCTTGGCCATTGGATTTACATGTCGATTTGGGTTGTTCCGGTTACGTAGACCCGACTGTCATGGGAAGATTGAATGTATCTGGTTCTAAAATAAAAGCTTTTTTTCGCAGAAAGAATTTTTCTCTGATATTTAAATATTTATTTATTTATATACTACTCCTAATTCAAAAATTTTAAGTGATTAAATTGTATTTGATTTTTTTCAAAAAAGTCAACAATAAATCGTTTTTAACGGTATGCTTCAGTCAGAAATAACAGTTAAGAGACTTGATTTCTATCAAAAGAAAACGTTATAGTTTAAAAATAATGAAAAAATTTTATCGCTATTCGATCAATAGTAAATACTCAGTTATTTTTGATCCAAAAAAATAGAAGTAAAATTTTAACTGTTATTTTTGATTAACCTGTTAGCTGTTTTTTTTGATCGGAAAAATACAATTGATTTTATTTTTGATGAAAAAAAGTAAAATATTACCAAAACATATCGATGAAAAATAAAGATTACTGATCGACTTTTTTGACAAAAATTTAACACTCCCTGATGTTAACTGTATTGATATACTCAAAGTGTTTTCTGTGTTTGTGTAAGGATGGACGCTGTACTAAATATAAACAATCCCAGTCCCGCCCATCCGGACATTCAATATTTAGGACCCGAATCCGGCCATTCCGACGTTTTTTAGAATTGTACGTCCCATGAGTCCCGATATCTATCACTGAGTAAACTACATATGCCTTTAAAATTAATTTTAAATAAAGGAATACAAATCTGGTATCAAATTTTAAAATCTCAAAATGGCTGTGCCAAGATGGAGAGCGATTTTTTTTTTAATGCAACAATTTTGGTCGAAACTTAAGACTCGGGGTCAGATTTTGAAAATTCTAAATTTGCGGATCCATTTTTAATCTACCGTTTATCACGGTAAAGTTAAAACCGAACATAGGTACGTACATACATGGCGTATGAGTAAAATTCTCATTTCATCAGAGTAACTCATACGCCATGTACGTGCGTTCGTTTTTAGCTTTCCCGCTATAAATGGTAGATCCAGTAAGAATTTTTAAAATCTGATACCCGAGTTGAGTTGAGCGATCCCGAAAACCCGAAGTTTTAAATTTAGAGCAAAACTGTTAAATAAAAAATAAATCGTCCTTCATATTGGATCCGCTGTTTTCAATAAATTTTTTAAAACCGACACCATATTTTTATTCAGTGACCTCAACAATGCTTAACAAAGCATCCTTTCCTTTCATTTCATTTAACAGGTTTGGAAAATTTTATCAATGATAATATTTGTCGGTTTGTGAGTTTGATGAATTTCATCACTTCCACTGAAGCCATCACATTGAATTTTCAAAATCGCCGCAGTGCTTTTAAAAGAGTAAAAGTGTAAAAACATTTTCAGCCCTTGAACATTTTTTGTATTGCACCCATATAAATGTATAAAATAGAATATATTTTTACTTGCATCTCACTGAAATATCTGGCACTTCCTATTCCTTCAAAAAAGTTGATTTTCCCATTTATTTTTAAACCACCCTAATGTACATATGTTTGTATACATTTTATTTTTAGCTCTAATAGCTGTTTACGACCAAATAAAAATCCGTTAAATTGACATTTGATTGAGAACGAGTATCAACAAATCGCGT
>NW_023472225.1:0-4177 GCF_013731165.1 Rhagoletis pomonella
TTATGTACATACTCTAATATGACGTAGCTTACAAACAGCAAAGATGAGGATCATAACCTTCTGAAAACTTACAAATTCCGTTTTCAAACGCGTTTTATAGCGACATAATTGATTAAGTATTATCAGTGATAAGCGAATTTAAATCATCTATTATATATGCAGTACGCAATTCATTTCCTTTTATTTCTCATTTCCAAATGACGCTTTCGCATTTTCATTTGACGCTTTCTCATTTATAATTGTTTATTCTCAATTACAACTGACGCTTTCGCATTTTCATTTGACGATTTCTGATTTATAATTGACTAAACTCATTTACAATTGACGCTTTCTCATTTACAATTGACTACTCTCAATTACAACTGACGCGTTCGCATTTTCATTTGACGCTTTCTCATTTACAATTGACTAATCTCATTTACAATTGACGCTTTCTCATCTACAATTGACTATTCTCATTTCCAAATGACGCTTTCGCAATTTCATTTGACGCTTTCTCATTTACAATTGACTATTCTCATTTACAATTGACGCTTTCGCATTTACAACTGGAAATGGTGTAGATGGATTTCTGCATCAAGAAGAAAATTTTGAAATACATCGAGCCTTAACCGCCAAAATAACGTAAGCGTCATTATTTTTAAAATTTTCTTTTTGATGCAGAAATATTCCTAGAGCATCTAGAAGCACTTCTGCATCAAAAAGAAAATTTTGAAAGAAATGTTTTAAGTTTATTTGTCTTGTCTAAATTTTCTACTTTTAATGGAAGCTATCCCTATTTTTAGAAAAATCTCGCCATCCCACTTTGGAAGCTACCAAATCAGCTTTGCCTACGAACGCGATTAACAGGGAATCCTTCCGAGGGTAGGTGGTTTGAAATTACAAGTTTTTTTTTTTTATTAAAATAAATTAAATTTTCTACACCAAAGCACAACATACCACTGAAGACTCTGATACAAATGATAACTTTTGCGATGTATGGCTAAAAATGTTTTAGTAAGTGCTGTAGAAACTGTTATGGACATGGAATTCTCTCAAAAATTTAAATGAAAGAATTCGTATCTAAGTACATTGCTAACTTACATACAAATGAATATTTGCAAATAATTTCCATTTTTACAATTGTATTACCATTTTTAAAGTTTTATTATTCAATAAAAGTTGTATTTAGAATTTGAAATCAAAAGGGCATAGCGAAAGAATTGTGGCACCGATTTTTCGAAGCTGCCGTGATAATCCCTTCACAGTATAGAATTAAATTTTTTCTGATCTTTCAAAACTTGAATTAATTTTTGTGAAAAATTTCAGTTTTGCTTTCATTTAAAATTTATGAAATTGTTTTGGGACCCTTCTGATATCTTTTAGGATATTTCAAAATTTTTTCTGGATTTGTTTTTAACCTATCGACATTTTTTTCTGACCTCACGAAATTAATTTAGGACGGCCCAGGATTTTTGGTGATTCCTCGTATTTTAGTTTTCGTGATTTTTTGGAAATTGAAATTTTTTCGGAACTTTTGATATTTTTTCGGGACCTTTAATAACTTTTATCCTTTCGGGATTTCGTCGGCGGCCTGGGGATTTCTTTGCTTTTTCGGTATTTATTCGGGAAGGTTCGTGGTTTTTCGGTACTCATTTTTTGTAATTTTTTTTTAGACGTTTTTAAATAGTTTCGAGATCTTTCGGAACTTGTACTGCTTTTTTCTGTATTCATTCGCGAAGGCTGCGGATTTTTCGGGATACCTGGTTTTTAATTCACTGAATATTTCGGAACTTTTTCGATATTTTTTAGGACTATTTTCAGGTCTTTCGGGGCTGTTTCGGGACGCTTTTGGCATTTTTGCTGTATTTTTGCGTACTTTCGTACTTCTTAAGGATTTTTTCGTCATTCTTCCGCATTATTCGGGGACTTTCAGACCCCAAAATTCATTTAAATTTTATCTTTGCTTTTTATGGGTTCCTAAAAAATAATCAAGGTTTTTTCCTTCAAATAATACGGGTTATATTGTAGAGCTTAACTATTTTCAATATCTTCTATCCGCAATTAAAAATTCTATCCGGACTTAACTGTTAGTATTGATGTTAATTTTAACTTTGCAATTCAATAGGAAATTCTTGTAACAAGCGATATATTTACAATAGCCATCCGTACCGATTCGGGCGGGACAGTCCCGATGATTTTTTTTTTTAAGTCGAGACGTATAAGTGTCCTGTCTCAATTGCTTTAAGGTTTTTATAGTTATTTGTAAAGTTTTTTTTATGAAACGATTCTAACTTGAATCTAGTGAAATTATAAAAAAATAAAATGAGTTCCATCAAAATAATCGTGGATATGAGAATATAAGCTGTAGATACTGTGGTGAAAGCATATATAGAGAAGAGACATTTTAGTATTCTTGTGCTATTCCCCTCTCGATTAGTTATAGTTCATTATTTTTTAATGAAAGTGTAGCTAGTATCTATCAAAGACCATGTAAGTCAAACTTTATACAAAAATTAGCAAAATTCGCCAAGGTATCATCAAAATTTTGAGCTTTTTAATTAGATTTCTTAGAAACATTCTAAGTATGCAGTGTTATAGCCCATTCAATTCAAAGTACAAATTTTAAGTAGCTGATTTTTGGTAAATTTTTTTTTTGTGGGAGGTTCATTTTCTGCATAGAAAAAAGGTTTGAACGTACTTTGTATGAAAGAAAAATTGCCAAAAATCAATTGTAATTCCAAGCTACTTCAAACTTGCACTTTATTCTATACTATCTGATTAATATGTTTAAAATCTGATCGACATTTGGTAAAATTCGTCGAATTTTTAACCGACTTCCAAAAAAAGGAGGAGGTTATCAGTTCGTCGGAATATTTTTACTTTTATTAACCGACTTCCAAAAAAAAGGAGGTTATCAGTTCGTCGGAATATTTTTATATTTTTTTAATATTTTTTTTTATTTTATTTTTTATTTTTATTTTTTTTTGTATATTACCGCATAACTTTGGACCCCGTCAACCAATTTCGATAATTCTTTTTGCATCGGAAATGTAGTGTCCCAGAGGTGGTCCCGTACTAATGGTTAAGATCCGATCAGTGGATCATGAGATATATATGTATATATATATTTTTTTTTTAATCTGAGAATTGTAGTCGTTTTTTTTTGGTAAAAATTACTTGTTTATAAATGCTCAACAAAGTTTGAAATTTTGCTTTACATGTTTTTTTAGATAGTAAGTTATATTTTCATAAAAAAATAATAAACATTTTTTAAACAAAGAAAGTAGAAAAAATTTGCTAAAACGTTTTTTCCCCATTTAAATTCTTTCCACCGTATAAATTGTGCGTGTACGTTTTTGCGATAATTTTTCAAGCTTTTTTCTCTTTGTTTTGTTCGAAAAAAGCTGTATTTAAAGATGTTATGTGTTTTTATTCTAAAAAACAAAATTTTGTGTTTGGATTCGATGCTTTATGAATGTCTCGATTTTTGGCCACGGAAATCTGGTCACCGTAGATATACTACTACAAGGCCAGCATTTACTCATCCATGGCAGCTAAGTCTTAGGTGGACTTTTATATCAGAATCGAATCACTACACCACATCTTTCATCAGATATTTTAGCCTCAAAAACAAGAAAATAAAGGATACAATGGATCAGAGTAGATTTGGTTTTTATTGAAAATTAAAAATAGGACCTTTACCTTAAATAATTTTTTAAAATGTTTCTTTACAATTAATTATCGTTCAATTACTAAAACTAAAAATATTATAAATGACAACGAATATCAAGGAGAGCTCGAATGTGAGACTTGCTCATAGTCCTGCAGAATATGCTCCAAGCACATTCCGTTGACAGATTATTTGCTCGATTGGCAAAGCGCGTTGGAAAATTGGTGACTTACTATCAACCGAAACCGATTTCGCTTGATCGGATGCTTCGGCACATGGACTAGGCGGGGCAATAGGAAATGGTACAAAGGGATAAGGAAGTAGTAGAATAGGGGGATAATTTGGAATATATGCCGGATATGGGTTGTTGGAGTAAAATGACGAAGATGTTGGTAGGGAGCATGGTTTTGGTGGGAGATATGGAGCCAGTGTTTGCGTTGGAGGCAATGACGGTGAAGTAGTAAATGTTGGCGTAGACGTTGGTGGGATAGTGGATGGACTGGTTGGTTGGCCGGTAGGTGGCAA
>NW_023472226.1:0-4176 GCF_013731165.1 Rhagoletis pomonella
AGGTCTGCATCGGAATTCAGTTTGCTTCACTGTGAGGTTTTCTTCAATTACATATGTGTAAACTTCTCATACTCTAACTAAGAGGGTATGGAAGGAAGAGAAGTGAAGATAAGCGTGCAAGCGTGTCGAAATTTTCGTCGAGTAACGAATTTTCTGTCGAACGGAATTTTGCTTTCGTTGGTGTAGCAAAGTGCTAGAAAATTGTGAAAAATGTATGATTTTGCATTTGTTTTCTTACTTTTTGGCGGCTAGGCACTATTTTTAAAAAAATTTTATTAATTTCATGCAGTGCGAATGTCGTAAATACTAAACACAAGCTCGAAAGGCTGGTTTTACTTATGAAAGAAAATCTCAATACTCTGTTGGCACGATCCCTGAGAACCAAATCGTAGAGCTGTGTATAGTTTTAATATATTTTAAATAGATTTGGATCACAAAATTTCTTAAATATATTGTATGTCAAAATATATTCGAAATACTACACTTAAACTCTCTTAAACGTTTTCTGCTCCTGGTCAGTTTTGTGAGCTCTCATCCTCTGACGAACAGTTCAACCACAAGTTCGTTGTACTAATTTTTACAACGGTTTTATAAACTCGTGAAATTCTTCTTTTCTTCTCTGTCGAACTCATACAAATTCATGCCGAATTCGAATTGCCGGGTTAAAATTGCTTTCAATCACAAGTTGTTTTTCTTAGTCTGGAGCATGAATGCAGGCTTCGCTTACCGGGTTTGTAGTACCGGGTTTCTGCTTTGTAGTGAAGTTTGACTACTGTCCGATTGATGAACTTAAAATGTGGATGCGTGACATGAAAAGAAAAGTGAGGCAAGTACTATTTATGTACGAGCATAAACAAATATAAAAACTTTTAAGTAAACACAAGTAAGTGGAGTATGTATACCTACATATGTACATATATACAAATGTAAATACGTACATATCGATGGTCCTCTGCAATAACGGCACAACTCAAAATTTCATATACAGTGAAAGCTCTCATAGCCAGACGCTCTAATAAGCGGACATCTATAAGCGGACACATTCTTGGGAACGAAAACTATTTGTGTTTTTTTTTTCAATACAAAATGCTCTCCCACACACGGACTTCCCGATAAACGGACGCGGACACTCAAAAATGAAAAAAATCCCATAAGCGGATGCGAAGCTCTAAGAAGTGGTACATTTTATTTTATTTTCCCAGTCAGATATTGACTCTTTCGCTTGTACATATGTATATACAGCGTGGCGACGAATAACTGTTACCCCGGTCTTTTTGAGAAATAAAAGGGTCCTTTATATATTTTGCGAAAAAAGTATTTTATTGTTAATTTTCCACAGATTTTACATTAGTTTTATTAATTTGTTATTAAATTTTAATTCCTATTTACGATTGCCAGCAGTTTAAACTATCAGAGAAAAGTTCATTTGGCACGCAAGTCTTTTTCAGGTGTATTTTTTCTTAGGCTTTGTATAAAAAAATAGTAAAAAGAAAAAAAACTGTATAAGGTTGGTCGAATGAATGGCCGTCCTAGTCACCAGTTCTGAGTCTATTCGATTTTTGAGTATGAGGTCTCATGTTGGATAAAAGGGGGAGTATAAGCGACTCAAAATGGAGAAAATTAGCCTATGGTTACAGAAGGTATGGAATAAATTAACTGACGAGGACCTGCGTGCCAAATGAACTTTTCTCTCAAAGTTTACACTGCTGGCAAATGTAAATAAGAATTAAAATTTGAAAACTAATTAATACAACTAAAGTAAAATCAGTGGAAAATTAACAATAAAATACTTTTTTCGCAAAATCTATAAAGGACCCTTTTACTTCTCAAAAAAACCTGTGTAACAGTTATTCGTCGCCACGCTGTATACACAAGAACATAGTCCATATTCAAAGATATTTTCTTTTCAGAAAAAAGTGTTGCCTTTTCGTTGCCCTCTAATTACTGCTTGCGCGAAGTGGACAATGAGATTTGTCGATAGAAAAGAAAACGCCATAAATTTCAGTTTATTTTTAATTCATCCTGTTTCTGTCTATTGAAGAATAAATATTATTTTAATTTAAAAACCCGCAATTTAAATTTTTTAAATAAAAAATTTGTGTGTTATTATTTTTACGAAATTCCCATACGCGGAAATCTCTCATAGGCGGACAAAAAGTAGGTGACCATCGGTGTCCGCTTATGGGTGCTTTCACTGTATTTCAGTAGAGCAAATTAAAGATTTTGTGTTTCGTAATTTAGCAATAATATGGCTTGGAACGTAATTATTTCGGATTATTTGCAGTCATTCTGTAGGGAAAATTTTTAAGCTTTCAAATTATGACTTTCTTAACATTTCGTAAGTGTTGGACTGCAAAAATGCGAAATAAGTAATAACTCGTAAGTAGTTAAACGAAAAAAATTTCATTTGTATTGCTGAACAACGGCACAATACGAAAAGTGCCGTTATTTCTCATAAAAGCATGACTAACCTATCGAGGGTTTTTGCCTATGCCAGTACTTACTTATTCACGATAAATGCGAGAAATGTGCCACTGTTTAGCCAACCTTTACTGGCTTCTTTGGTTTTGTGATGAATGGCAAAACTGCGCCTCTGCCAGATTGGTAACAACTAAGCCTATCTTGATTTGCCACAGAAAAATATTGTTTCTTTACAAACATAAGCCGCACTCAAAAACATGAAATTTTGAGTTGTGCCGTTATTGCAGAGGACCATCGATATGTATGTACATTTATGTATGCACCTGCAACATATAAACCTACGTAGCTTGTATACACGTACGTACATACACATGTATGTATGCATGTATGTATTTATTTCACCGAGCATAATCCGTTGAACTCAATCATGCTGGAGATAATGGCCAAATGCACACAGTTGCTTGTTGCATAGAAATTGGAGCAGTTCTAATTCAAGAAAATGTGTACAGTTCAGTGAAGTTTGTAAAACGCTTTACACCGCACACTATTGCACTTTTGCCTCTATTTGTGCCTACATAGTCATAAAAAAGCGAAAAAATTAAGAATACGTGATTTATTGGCAGGTTAACATTTCCTTATTGTTCACAATTCACAAGGAGTATGCTCAATTCTTTACTACTTGATTTGCTGAAAGACTCCGAACTCTTTCAGGTAGAAGCAGAGTACATCATATGTATTCTCTATGACAAAGTGTCCGAAAGCGGATCGGGGGCGATTGTGAAATATATATATATGTAATCTCTGAGAAGGGAGGATGTCATGATTTTCTGCATCGAAATTTTGTTTACAAGGACCTTTAAGGATCTTAAGGAGGTTGTATGAGCCATTTCAACTTATCCACTTAGCAATATGGGTTCGAAATCCTGTGCTTTAAAATCACGATTTTGCCCTTATGAAAAATTCAAGAATTTTCGGAAAGTAGAGACAAAAAAATCACATGGCAATGTTCTATTAACCGATTCAGCATAGGGGTAGTTCAGTATCTCGTTTCTGTAACTCTTCTCTACCGATTATTTCTCTACTAGTAGCGAATATACGTCATTCTCTACTACTCATTAGCAGTAGAGAACAGGGCGGCGAATTCATATCTCTATTCGCCTTGGTAGAGAATTGTTACAGAAACGAGCTACAGGATCCTTTTTCTCCACAGAACCTGTAAACCGGACGGGTTATATATTTGAAAGCTAAGAAAACCCTTTCACCCTTAACTAGATCCTCACATCGTAATATATACATAAATATAAATAGTTTATTAGAAAGAAATGGACGAGATCGCAAGTAAATAAGTGGGATGTCATTTACATCAAGGGCTAGAACATAGGCAAGGTCTTTGTGTACTACTAAATATATTCTCCGAACTATTACATATTTCTCAATTTTTTCAACTGGCTAGCTTTACTAATATCTCCCAAGAAAATGTATTAGGGTTCGAGTGCAGCGACAGAAGAAACGCAAATGCTGAGAGAGCTTTGCGCGTCACTCGCCACTATGAAATCACGGATTATCCAGAGAAGTTAAGTCGATGACCAATTAGACATTCTACCCATTCTTTTCATTCGTTGATTTTGAGTTTTAATCCGGGTATTAAATAAAACATTAATTGAAGTAGTTTTATTTATTAGATACTGAGTCAATTGAGCAAAACTATTAGTTCCTGAAGATGCCCTTCAGATTGAAGCCGAAATATCGACACCA
>NW_023472227.1:0-454 GCF_013731165.1 Rhagoletis pomonella
TTTTTTTTGCTTGACATAATAAATAAAATTTAAATTGAATATAGTTTGTATATATATTAACTGAAGGTTAAATATATTAAAGAAAGTTATTTTTCTATACACCTTTTCCACGACTTTTTTATTGCGTATAAATTGTAAATACCCCCGAGGTTCAGTCGTACAATTTACGTTTGTTTTAAATTTCTCGCTTTAATTAAATTAATTGATAGTACGTTGTTTTATCAATTTTTTTTGACGTCGTTGTCGATAATTCGCGAAAATAGTAATTTACCTCGAGGTTCAGTAGTACAATTGACGTTTGTTTTTAAATTTTTCGTGTTAATTAAATTAATATTCGAAAGATGGCCAATGTTAATGATTTTTCGCGGGCGTGTGATGCATTGTTGGAATTCGAAGCGGGCTTCAACAACATGCCGTGTAGCAGCCATTCCATTTTTTCACTGGAGATCCAAAA
>NW_023472227.1:554-4176 GCF_013731165.1 Rhagoletis pomonella
CGAAGTGCAGATATCAGGATTGCTACTCAGCATACTTGACGTGCGGCGCATTGATGGGAGAGACGGCTCATAACCTGACGTTCACGCAGCAAAGTAGTTCGACAGTTAATCCGGTAAATCGCGAGATTGAACCCCCAGCCCGCTCGAGTATCCATTTACCTCCATGTGACACAGAAATTTTTTACGGTGATTACATGTCGTGGCCATCTTTCCGCGATTTGTTTACGGCAATTTATATTAACAATTCGCGTTTGACCCCGGTAGAGAAATTGTACCACTTGAATCAAAAGACCCGTGGTGAAGCGAAAGATATCGTAAAAAAATCGCCTTTGACTAACGACGGTTTCGCGACTGCTTGGCAAAATTTATCCGACCGCTATGAAAATAAGAGGATAATGGTTAATAGCCAATTAAAAACGCTCTTTAACCTACCATCGGTAACGAGTGAACGCGGGACGGAAATTAAAAATTTACAGCGGGCAGTTAATAATTGTATATCCGTTTTAGAAATGTACGGGATTGATATTGAGAACTGGGATGCGATCTTTGTGTTCTTAGTATCGAGTCGGTTACCGGATACCACGCTGGCGTTGTGGGAACAAGGCATTGTGAGAAAGGCGGAAATTCCAAAGTGGGAGGAATTAGACAGCTTTCTCACAAGTCGGTTCCAGACGTTAGAAACGGTGTCCGATATCCGAAGTGCACGCGCAGTAAAGCCTGTACCTAATCGCCAACCCGCAGCGACGTACGAAAGGAAGGTATCGGCACACCACGGTCAGTTTTCGCAGCCCGCATGCAGATTATGCCCCGAACAATCTCATGCTCTAAAGGGCTGCCCCAAATTTCTGGCAATGAAAGTTGAGGATCGCCTCAACTTAGTCAGAAAACACAATTTGTGTATGAACTGCCTAGCGCATTCACACATCGCGAAGGATTGCAAGAGTCCGTTTAATTGTTGGAGCTGTCACCAGAGGCATCATTCACTATTACATCGAACTTTAGCTCCACAGAAGGCCAACTCTTCGCAACAGCGACCCCCCCCGAGGAACAAGGACTCACGATCTGAGCAACCCCCCGCAGGCACCAGCAATGTGCAGGCGCTTTTTGCGGCGAGCAACCGGAACATTCTTTTAGGTACTGCTATGGTGAACATCTGCCACTCAGGAGTTAACTATGAGGCCAGAGCCCTACTGGATTCTGGATCAGAGGGAACTTTCATCACGGAGCGACTACAGAGACTCATCAGGCTGCCAACGCGTGCGGTTGATACGCAGGTATCGGGCATAAATGCCACGGTATCGGCAAATGTGCGAAAAGTCGCGCATCTGGCTATAGGTTCTCCTATAAACCCCCAGTTTAGAATCGAGGCAAGAGGTCTGGTTCTACCCCAATTAACAGGAAACCTCCCGAAGTTTACAGTGGATCAAGGGCATCTTGATTCACTGCCCCCCTTACGGCTAGCCGATGTCAATTTTTACAGGAGTCAGCAAGTGGACCTAATTCTCGGAGCGGATGTTTACCCAGCAGTCATAAGGGACAAGGTCCAAAGTAATGTTCTGGGGTCACTCGTAGCGCAGGAAACGGTGTTCGGCTGGATTTTGACGGGACCAATACCACCAACGACCACGAGGAGTTTCACTACTTCTGTGTCTTACGGCGCAGAAACTCCAACCCCCCAGCTAACTCGGTTTTGGGAGTTAGAAGAAGTTTCCACCAAAAGGAAAATTACCCCCGAAGATGCGTTTTGTGAGGAGTTGTACGCTAAGACGACCACGAGGAATGAGCAAGGACGGTATGTGGTGGCTCTACCTTTTCGTCGGGAATTCCCAGACGAAATTAACCTCGGCCTTTCAAGGACTGGAGCAGCACGGCAATTCTTGCGCAGCGAGGCCGGTTATATCAGGAAACCGGAGTTGAAAACGGAATACGACCGGGTTCTGAAGGAGTACATCGAGCTCAACCATATGTGCCCCGTGAGGAAAACAGCGCAACAACCAGCACACAGGCCATACTACTTACCACATCACGCCGTCGTGAAACCGGACAGCATAACAACGAAGGTGCGAGTGGTGTTTAACGCGTCTTGTCCCACGTCAAATGGAGTCAGCTTAAATGACATATTATACCCCGGGCCTATTCTGCAAGCGGATTTGGTTTGCTTACTTTTAAAGTGGCGCTTATTCAAATACGTATTTAATGCAGACATCGAGAAGATGTATAGGCAAATTATGCTCCATCAGGAGCATACCCCATTTCAAAGAATTCTTTTCAGAGAATCCCCGGACGAAGAAATTAAGGATTACGAACTTAAGACCGTGACGTTTGGAGTAAACTGCGCTCCATATTTGGCAATAAGGACGCTACACCAGCTCGCAGATGATGTGAAAACGAGATTTCCACTGGCAGCAAAGATTTTGAAGCAGTATATGTATGTCGATGACGTCCTAGCTGGAGCCCACGATTGCACAACTGCAATACAAATGAGAGATGAGGTAATTGAAGCTCTTAACACCGCCAGCTTCCCACTAAGAAAGTGGACTTCGAATTGTAAGAAGATTTTGGCAGGACTACCCAAGGCGCACATATACAAGGAGAATTTCCTGGAGCTTGACGACATGAGTGAGACAAAAATGTTGGGAATCCGTTGGAACGCGGTACATGACATGTTTCACTTCACAGTACAGCCGATCCCCCGGAAGCAGGAGTATACCAAGCGAGAGGTTTTATCCTGCGTAGCAAAATTGTTCGATCCAGCTGGATGGCTCGGACCAATTGTAGTGGTGGCAAAGATCTTCATGCAGGAGATCTGGCTAACCAAAATAGACTGGGATGACAGTCTACCCCGAAATTTACTGCTACGTTGGGAGACCTTTCTGGATAACTATGAGCATATCCAGAAGATAAAAATCCCCCGATGGACCCATTTTACGCCATGGGACGAAGTGGAGTTCCATGGATTCTGCGATGCCTCTGAAAAGGCATATGCAGCCGCACTATATATTAGGGTACGCGATCGCGCATCAAACAATGCGCCCCACATAAACTTGCTGGTTGGTAAAACAAAAGTAGCACCAGTAAAAACGGTGTCTCTCCCCCGGTTAGAGCTCTGCGGAGCATTATTACTGGCCGAACTAATTAATACTTTTATTCCGCAGTTTGAAGTCACGCAGCCAGTAATATACAAATGGACCGACTCCACGATCGTACTCTCGTGGCTTAGGAAACCGGCATGTACATGGACAACGTTTGTAGCTAACAGAGTCGCAAAAATTGATGAGCTGGTTGGAGTGTCAGGGTGGAACCATGTGGACTCTGCTGATAATCCAGCGGATCTTGGCAGCCGAGGCGTGTCCCCCCAGGATTTACTCGCAAGCACTCTGTGGTGGTATGGACCTAAGTGGCTGGAGCAAGATTCATCTACTTGGCCCCACCAAGCCAATAGAAATCCATTAGAAACCGACCTGGAGCAAAAAACGGTACGGGCTCATGCGGCAGGCATCTCCGAGGAAATGGACATTCTGGAGCGATTTTCAGACTTCTCGCGAGCCATGAGAGTAATTGCGCGAGTTTTCCGATTTTTAGAAAAACTCATCCGGTGCATAAGTTGGCCGCTAGTGACGAG
>NW_023472228.1:0-4175 GCF_013731165.1 Rhagoletis pomonella
CTGTGTGCGTTGCTGAGGTGGTTGCCGCCCTGTGGTGGTGGTGGGTGGCGTCGCGGTTGAGGTTTGCGACCGCGCTGCCCAACACGGGCCCTAGAACTAAACTTATGTGCTGTTTTTGCTTACGCGTACGCTACTCTAAATGTACATTTATCCATACAAAAGTCGTCACCTAAATGCAACTAAATGCAACTCCATTTTTGCATTAATAATCTAAATGCTAAAAGCAACCCTGTGATCTTCCAAAATTTCCACGATTCGAACATGGTTTAATGAAAAAGTGGCAACATTGCTTTTTCGAGTATACAGTCGCTAGCTGGGTTTCAGTGATCGCCGATCGAGATTTCATTTATTATTTTACATTATTTGGATAAAGAAAAGTTACGCAAATTCAAAATCGATATGATGCTGATAGAAATCTGGATTAGTTTGTGATCAGCTCTGTTTGTTTTGTTTCCTAATTAAGTGTGGAAATTATAATTGACTGCACCGACAAATGAATATATACACAAACAAATGTTCGGTTATGATTAAAACAATTAAAGTGTTTGTATTGAATTTTCTGTTTAGAATTTATTTTTTTCTTTTTCAGTAGGGGTTTTGCACATTATCTTTTCCGTGAGAATTTATCGTAATAGATACGGATCTGAATAAGCGGCTGGAACACGGCTGTTTGTCAATAGCATACTATTTCGAACTCGCGTAAATGTACATTTGCTAAATGCGGTAGCATGAACGCTCTTCGAAAACATATGTTCGAAAGTGCTAAATGTTGCATTTTAAATGCAGCAAAAACGCTGTATTAGTTGAGTTTGACGCTTATCAAGATTTTGCCAGCAAAAATTCTTCTGACTAAATCTGACTACTTCGGACTCTCACTGAGTGTCGCTCTCTCATTTTTGCTGTGATTTTCGTAAGAAACGCTTTTTGGATTAAATCTGACTACTTCGGACTTTTTCTGACTATTTCTGGGAAATAAGGAACGCAACTACTAAAACACAGATCTATTTTCACTTGATTTTCCCAGAAATTTAGTAAACAAGTAAATACTTGCGCTTTGTACTCGATACCTATGAAGTACTTGAACACGCGTTACGGGAAGTACAAACAAATACTCGGTACTCGGTAGAGGTACTCGAGGTTATACTTATAAGTACTGGTATCGGAACATGACTACCTATACCATCGCTAAAAACTATTGCAACCAACTTTAGCGTGTTCCTGTCTTTTAGCTGAGCGTTTTTCTAATAAGTGGACGTGTGAGGTGAGTACAAGCTGCGATGTTTAAAGATTTTTGGTTTTGTGATGATGCTTGCTATGCACCACTCTGAATTATCATTGGTGTTGATTTAGTAATTCTGAAGCGTATTATAGATGTAGATATTATGTGCTGAAAAGTCATAAATCGAAATTGGCCAAGATAAAATAGACCGATGATGTGACGCGATTAATTATCTGATTTGTTGCTAGGTCTATTTGAGGAAATATGGGCGCTTATCGTTACATGCAGGAACTGTACAGGAAGAAACAGAGTGATGTTATGCGCTATCTGCTTCGGATCCGAGTGTGGCAATATAGACAACTAACGAAATTGCATAGGTCGCCAAGACCCACTCGACCTGATAAAGCTCGCCGTTTGGGATATCGTGCTAAGCAGGGATATGTAATATATCGAATCCGTGTTCGTCGAGGAGGCCGCAAACGTCCAGTACCTAAAGGATGTACATACGGCAAACCAAAAAGTCATGGCGTAAATGAGCTTAAACCATATCGTGGATTGCAGTCAATCGCAGAAGTAAGATGATATATTTTAGAGTTACTTAAGCCCGTCAGACTTGGCAATATTTCCAACTTTTCCACGCAATTCGCTTGGGAAAGAAAAATGTTATTTACATATCGTCGCCTGGGTAAAAGTTGTATAAGTACAATTTTGACGATTTTTAGTTCTAGATGCAGTTATATATTTTGGAGTAGGCTCCTTTGAATGTTACAGTTTTTAGATATCTCTTAGTTTCCGAGATATTGACTAAATTTTTTTCGATAATTTAGTAAAAATTTAGTTAGTGATACAGACATTAAAAAAATCAATATCTTAAAAATGGCGTTCTCCGTTTTTGGATATGTATATCCTTTAGTTTCCGAGATACATATAGTAACATTTTCAGAGACTGGAGAAAGTCTATTTTCGCGTTTTTGAGAAATTGCATTCCAAACTTCAATCACGATTTCCCACAACCTGCCGAAATTAACACGATAATGATTTACCCAGGCGACGATGTGTGAACAGCCAGCAAGACCTTTCTGTCACTTAACGGAAATAATTTCAGAAATGAAAGTTGCAAACTGTGATTGCAAGCACATCGATTTCGGAAATACATAAGGGGTATTCTCTGAGTCTTGCAAAGCCCTTGCAAGGTGCACGGTTTGCAAAGTTGTCCCATACGAAAACCGGTTTTTACCGTGCAATCCGTGCAAACTGTGCACCGTGCAAGGACTTTGCAAGACTCGGAGAATACCCCTATAGCGTCACCTGAAATGCAAAATAACGTAACAACCTCGCCACTGAAATGCGAAAAGTCGTAGCTTGTAAAAAAATTCAAAATTCACTTTTTGATTGCTATGATGGATTTCATCGTATTACAACTCCCCACCATTGTGAAATATTTATTTCACTATGCTCACCACATCGTTTTATGAAAGACAAAATTAGTCACGACTTTTTCCATTCCAGCGACGATGTTCCGTTATTTGGTAATTGTGCACTTCATGGTTCTAAAGGGGGTATATGTAAAGTTTTAGAGCGCGGAACCTTATAGTTTTTAAGTAATTTGTTATTAAAGTTAGTAATTTTCACCAACTTGTATTTGACTATTTTACAATATATAATGCACTTTCCACAAAATTTACACGTTTTTTACACTCAATATATGCGCAAAAAGAGTGTGCACGTTTAAACAAATAAATACTTTAAGTATATAAGCTTTTTTTTATCAAAAATTGATTGTTTAATTTTATGAGAGTACATGCAGAATATGTGCAAATGGCAGCAGGACTGTGCTGCCATATCTAAAAATCGATTAAAAGGAAAATACGATAAGGTTATTTTGTTCAGATTAAAATAAACAGTAGGGGGATCAGGGGCTGAACACCTTTCTGCGTAGGCGGCCTTCGGCCGCGCTTAGGGATTATAACCTCACAACGTAGAATTCTCCTTTCTGTGTTGCCGAAGAAAAGGAGCCGAACACCTTTTGCATAGAAAACCTTTCTGCATAGGCGGCCTTCGGCCGCACTTAGGGATTATAACCCTTACTACGTAGAATTCTCCTTTCTATGTGGTAAACCTGGGGCTGGCGCCCCAGTGATGTCTATTTTGGTTGGCCATAAAGGAAAGCCAACTGCACCTTTCTGTGTAGGCGGCCTCCGGCTGCACTTCGGGATTATAACCCTCACTACGTCGAATTCTCCTTTCTGTGTTGCCGGAAGAGGGGAATATGACCCCAAACCCACTACTTTTTAGTTTTATCTGAACAAAAGAACCTTATCGTATTTTCCTTTTAACCGTATTTTCTTTGGTCTTGCTTTCAGCTCTTGGTTTTTTTTTAGATATGGCAACACAGTCCTGCTGCCATTTGCACATATTCTGCATGTACTCTCATAAAATTAAACAACAATCAGTTTTTGATAAAAAAAGCTGTAATATACTAAAAGTATTTATTTGTTTGAACGTGCACACTCTAACTGCGCATATATTGAATGTAAATAACCTGTAAATTTAGTGGAAAGTGCATTATATATTGTAAAATAGGGGAAATGTTTAGTTATTGGCCCATCGTTTTTGGGGTGGGGGCGGAGGGGGAGGGGGCGTGGCCCCCCCAAATCCCCCTCATTCGAAAGGGGCCAGTCGCCACTTTACGAAAAGCCCCACCCCCCGTTGGGGACCTCCCACAGACCCCTAGGGAACCGTTTGAAAATGGGGTAAAAACGGCATTTTCCGAGGCAAACTGAGCAGTTTGAAGTGGAATATAACCCAACTAACAGAATCTGTGGGGTTTTTAAATAAAAGAAGTTATCCCAAGGTGGTTATCAGGCGAAAAAAGGAGGGCTAAACACCTTTCGCAGAGAACACCTTTGTGCGTAGGCGGCCTTCGGCCGCACTTAGGGATTATAACCCTCAGGCA
>NW_023472229.1:0-4174 GCF_013731165.1 Rhagoletis pomonella
GCTACAGCTCTAGTTCGTTTATGTAACACTGCGGGAAGCTCTCTCATCGCACGTGTGTTGTTGGACTCAGGTTCTCAGCTCCATTTTGTCACCGAAAGAATTGCACAACATCTTCGGTTACCGCGCAAAAAGCGCAGCAAAGAGGTAACGGGCATTGGATCTACAACAACGAAAACGCAGCAAGTATGCTGTGTTGTACTAAAATCGCGCCATACAGCATTTTCGTCGACTTTGGAAGCGGTCATCATACCGACAATAACTTCGTGTCAACCCAGCAATCGTGTCAGCATTGAGAAATGGAATTTGCCTAACAACATAAATTTGGCAGATGAACAGTTCTACGAGCCAGCAACGATCGATTGTCTTATTGGAGCAGCGTTATTTTATGATTTGCTTCTCGTCGGTCAAATCAAGCTGCGCAACAATTCGCCGGTTCTGCAGAAAACTAAACTCGGTTGGATAGTTTCTGGCATCGCTAACACATCTGCACCAATAGCTTCATCACCAAAAACCTCATCGTTGAATAAATCATCGGCCTATAAGGCATTTCTCACCATGTCCGAAGAACGAGTTCTCGATCAGCTGTTGCAAACCTTTTGGGCATTGGAAGAACACCACACCAATTCATTAACGTCAGTTTCGCCAGAGGAGCAAGCATGTGAAGATTTCTTCGAAACAACCACAACCAGATGTCCAAAAACCAACCAATTCATCGTTCGCTTACCGTTTAAAGAAGACCCCAGCAACCTAGGGCAGTCATATGACGCTGCTTTCAAAAGGTTGGTATCTCTTGAGTATAAATTTTCTCGCAATCCCGCACTCGCCAACACATATCGTGAATTCATCAACGAATATATTAACAAGGGGCATATGACACTGCTTAATAACCCCGAAGAGGCTCGTAATTTAATCCCCCACCACTGCGTCACAAAGGCGGACAGCAGCACCACAAAACTCCGTGTGGTCTTCGATGCGTCGTGCCGAACTTCGAATGGGAAGTCTTTGAACGACATATTGCTCGTCGGTCCGACGCTACAGGACGATATTTTCGCAATCCTGCTTCGCTTTAGAGCGTACAAATACGTGTTGATGGCTGACATCGCTAAAATGTACCGCCAGGTACAAATGAACTCAGCTGACTTTTCTTGGCAGTGCATTTTGTGGCGAGAATCACCGAACGCTTCTGTGCAAGTGTACAAGCTGCAGACAAAGTCTCTACAACAGTTGGCAAAGGACGAGGCAGAATCGCTACCAATTGGTTCAGTTGTTACGCTCAGAGATTTTTACGTCGATAATCTCATGACAGGTGGCGCCACCACTGATGAAGTCGTCCAAATTAGACCGCAAGTTGTTGAGTTGCTTAAACATGGGGGCTTTCCCCTACGAAAATTCGCCACTAATGACAATTCCATCATCTCTGACATTCCCCAAGTTGACCGTGAAGAAATCGTACAACTCGGTGACGTAGACTACATTAAAACACTTGGGTTGAAATGGTCACCATCGAGCGATAACTTCGTGTTCAGCTACACCGAATCATCGTCGTCTTCGAAAACAACAAAAAGAGCGATTTTATCCCAAATTGCAAGCTTCTTCGATCCACTTGGATTATTGAACCCTATAATAGTTTCATGCAAAATATTAATGCAGCATCTATGGGCACTGAAACTAGATTGGGATGAAAGTGTCCCACAAGATGTTTACACCCAATGGCAAGATCTTCGTCGGCAGCTATCTCTGGTTCAAAAAATCCAAATTCCAAGGTATGTAACTTTCAACACCGCTACTGAAATTCATGCCTTTGCAGATATGCCAGCACGAAGGCTTCGGCGCCTGCATCTACATGGTCACACGCGATTCTAATGGTACGACGTCATCGTTGCTGTCCGCTAAGTCTCGTGTAGCTCCAAAGAAGGAAGTTAGCTTACCTCGACTTGAATTGTGCGTTACATTGCTGCTGGCGGAACTGCTCAAATCAATTATTGACATATTTTCACCAAATCCTGGATCAAGGGAGAGCCGTCGCGTTGGACAGTATTCGTTGCGAACAGAGTAACCAGAATTCAACCATTAACATCACAATTCAAGTGGCACCATGTAACATCAGCCGACAATCCTGCTGACGTCGTTTCCAGAGGAGCATCGGCTCATGACATAATCGCCAATTCTTTATGGTTTGATGGGCCAAAATTTTTACTGTTGCCTCAAGAGCATTGGCCACGTTCATCGTTTGATATACCTTCTGACATACCTGAACAGCGATGTCAACGATTCGAATTGGTTGCAAAGGAACAAAATGATATGATCGCCTCTCACAAACACATAACCAACTTCCAAAAATTTCTTCGGATATTTACGTACGTGAGGTGGATCATTCAACGCAAGCGGGGATTGATGATTACATCCGGCGAAATAGAGGCAACGATAGAAATGGTCTGCAAAAATATTCAGCTATTGTATTTTCGTGACGAGTACCAAAGGATGTTAAAAAATTCACCACTTCATCGATCGTCAAGGCTTTTACAGCTCGCACCATTTTTGCACAATCAACTAATTCGAGTCGGCGGCAGAATAAAAAATTCTACGTTAGCTTTCAACGCCAAACACCCCATCGTGCTGCCCCATGCTCACCCTTTCATTCACACTCTCATCACTTACTATCATCGGCAACATCTTCATGCAGGCGCTCAAACATTGCAAAATATTCTTCGTGACAAATTTTGGATACTCAACGCAAGAAAGGTCATCAGGCAAGTAATACACCACTGCATAATTTGTTATCGCCTTCGCCCTGTTGTCACTGAGCAAATAATGGGGGCACTACCTTCGCAACGCGTCAGTCCATCACACCCATTTGAGACTACAGGCATTGACTATTGTGGCCCCTTGTTAATGACTCAGAAAATCAGAGGCAGGGCTGCAATAAAAGTGTATATTGCAGTTTTCATCTGCTTTAGCACCAAGGCTATTCACTTAGAGGTAGTGCCTGATTTATCAACGGCAGCATTCGTCGCTGCACTTAAACGATTTGTGGCTCGGCGAGGACGATGTCGGCTTATCTACTCCGATAATGCAACTAATTTTATCGGGGCAAGCCGAGAGTTACGACATCTGCTTGAAGCATTCATTACACAGCAGCACATCAACTCGGTAGAAAACTTTTGCCGTGAAGAAGGAATCCTGTGGAAGTTTATCCCACCCCGATCACCACATTTTGGTGGTCTGTGGGAGAGCGCGGTGAAAAATGCAAAACATTATCTACGCCGGTCAATTGGAAACCACATACTCTCATATGATGAACTTCATACAGTAGTATGTCAAGCGGAAGCAATGGTAAATAGTCGCCCGTTGATACCGATATTGTCGGATCCTAACGATCTCCAACCACTCACCCCTGCACACTTTTTGATAGGGCGTACCCTCACCGCTATCCCCGAACCACCACCAGAATCAGCTCAACTCAGCCTCCTAAAGCGATATAAAATTGTCCAGTGGATCCAAGTGCAATTTTGGCAACGATGGCAGCAGGATTATTTGAAGGAGCTGCAGACCAGATGCAAATGGCAATCAGCACAACCCAATCTGAAGGTAAATGATTTAGTATTGCTGAAAGATGACTTGGCACCACCACTAAAGTGGCCGATGGGCCGCATCATCGACGTCATGCCAGGTGAGGATGGCAGAGTAAGAGTGGTACAAGTAAAAACCGCAGAGGGAATATATAAGCGCTCTATCACTAAGGTATGCAAACTTCCAACCGAATTTTCACCAACTGCAGAAACCAATTGAAAGCATAGCTTTCAAGGGGGGAGGATGGCCGCGCTCCCACCAGAAACTATGTTCACGCCGCCACTGTTTTCGTAACTGCATATTTATCGTCGAAAAACAACTGTCAATTATCTCATCTCAACATTTCCCCTACTAACTGTTTTCTTCGCTGCTAGTCAACTCATCGAATTAAAAACAAGAACAAAGGTCTTTACGCATTGCATTCGTAACATGCTTCCTATGCTCACACTGGAAAGCTCTCACCACCACCAACACCACCTGCTTCGTTTTAGTCGTCGTCGCTGCTAGCATAGCTCCAGCTAAAACCACTCAATTCATTGGATCGCAGACCACCGGACAAATTACACACTTCGCTTCGTACATATAGTTCAAAATTTATTATTTT
>NW_023472230.1:0-4174 GCF_013731165.1 Rhagoletis pomonella
GCTGCGGAGTGGAAGCGCGCACTGCTTACCACTACACCACAGCGGCCGCCAATTTATAAACCTTTTATAAAGCTACTTTATTTTTTATGAATAAGGCCAATATATTTCTATATACTGCCATTTTTTTTTAATTTAGTTGCACACTCTTGAGACTTCACAGATATGTTGAATTTGGCGCCAACTTCAATTGCTCTAATATGAACATTCTAGTTTAAAGCTTCTCAAAGTTGTTAAAAAAAAAAAACAATTATGATATTTTCGAGTGACAATTAAAAAATAGTCATTTCGGTACTTTTTCGCTAAACAAACGTTTTAAGGCGAACATTTTTCAAATACTTCATTTATTTTTTATTGTATTTGTTTCTGGAACTCCACTGATTGAAATAAATGCAACAAGAATGCTTTAGAGTTTTTTCTGCCTGGAGAAGGGAGTGATACTAAAAAAAACAACTCGTGAGATTTGCTCATGTATATGAGACATTCTTTTTCATATCGGACACCAAATTTGGTGTCACACATTCAATTGGCTTCTATGGGTTCTATACATGAAATAAGCCCACACGTGTTCGAGGAATTTTTTTTTTGGTTTTTTTCTTTGGAGGTATGATCTGTCAACGTTTGAATTTTTTCGTGATTCTGACTAATCAAGTACTCCTTCAAATCGTTACATCTCGGGCTGCCCATCGTAGAGACTTCATCTTAACGTAATTTGAAAGCTAAAGAAACGGGCTCAATATCTCTTTATTGATTTATAGATTGCCCTAAAGATAACTTAGCTATTAACAGTTGAACTGTTTGAAGTTGAAGTTGATTTTGCATAGTGAAGACCAGTAAATTAGGGATTTATAATTAAACCATCATGAAACCTACACCTGCTGTGTCAGAGACTACCACATCACAACTCCACCTCAGTCAAGTGCAATGCTTGCGACGGGTGGAGTCACCTCAGAGTCTGCTCAGGACTACGGACCCATCGGCAGTGGGCCACATCGTTTGTGGCCCCCCTGCTGCTCAAACAGAGCAGCCTCCACGGCTAACCCCATTCCACCTGAGCAGCTCAATACAAACACCACATCACCGCAACACAACGACACAATAGACCACACTACAACCACGACAGACCACATAACTGACACAACCCACACGCCGCCGCCAACAACTCCTGGTTCCTCCTACAATCTGCAAGGTATGTCAGACCAGGATATTCCGTAACGTGACATCAGTCAACTGCGACACCTGCCTTGGCTGGTGCCACTTTAGGGCATGTTCAGGTGTGCGCACCACGCGAGATTGGACGAGGAACTTCGAGGGCCCGTGTTGCGCTGCTCGGTCGCGAACCCCAACTGCGACGCCACCCACTACCACCACAGGGCGGCTACTTCCACAGTAGCCCACTCAGCCAATGGCACCAAGGCCACACACATCCCTCACACCCCGCATAACTAAACGTTTCCCGAACCACATGAAGCTCCTTCAATTTAACTGTAACGGACTTCAGAGCAAGATCGAGGGGATAACCGTCTTTATGGGAAGGCATGGTATATTGATAGCTGCGGTCCAAGAGGCGAAGTTTCACAGCAATTCAACATTATTGCATTATGCCGGGTACAACGTGCACCGTCGAGATCGTGAGCGATGCTGTTGGCTTAGCCTTATCACGCCCCACACCGTGCAGTATCGTCTTATTGAAGCAGACATCGACCGCAGGGATACCACCTTAGAATGTAAGGCATTGCTATCCGGTCAGGCAATGTTGAGCTCGAAATATTTAGCGTGTAGATACCCCCTGTCACTCGCTGCCCGGCAGGATATCACCCTGATATAGGTGCGCTCCTCAGAGGTGAAAACCGTATGGTAGTAGGTGAGTTCAATGCGCACCGCGATAGTTGGAACTCAAGCCTGTCAAACGATCGTAGGGGAACAGACTTGCCTGAGCAGATAGAATAGACGATTCGACATTCTGCACAATGAACGACGACGATCCAGGATTATGGGTAGCTGCTTCAGCTCGCCAGATATAACAATAGTAAGCGCTGGTCTGATAAACCAACCGACTTTGCTTCCGCGGAACACCACACCTATATCAACGCTTCTAAAGCTGATTGGAAAGGCTTCGTGGAATTTACTCAGAGCACCTTCGCTGCGCTTCCCACACCAACCGCACGTAAGCTCCGCAGGGTTGTCACTGCTGCTACAGCTCGCGTCGTACCGGCAGGATGCATTACGGACCTCCGTCCAAATTTCCCTGCTGAAGCGGATATTCTAGCCGATAAGCGTGACAACCTTCGTCAGGCTGATCCCGGAAATCCCGGTATTAGGGATCTCAACGCGGAGATTCGGCAGCTTGTGAACGTACATAAGCGGAAAATTGGTAAGAGCATCTGAAGACTTTCAACTTCACCTCTGGAGAGAGTAAGCTTTGGTCAACCGTGAGGTCACTGTCCAATTCGACGAAGCACGACAACAGGGTCGAAATGTCTTTCGGCGACCATGCTTCGTCGGACCCGGAGCGATGCGCGAGCTATTTTTTTTCGCCGGAAATTCATACTGCGTCCTCCGGCGGACAAAGCAAAGCGTCGAGTGACCAGAAGGCTGCAACAACTTGTCCCCCCCCCCCTTGCTTTCACTTGCGGTGAAGTACAGGTGGCCATCGGGAAGGCGAAAGCCTCCAGAGTCATGGGTCCCGACGGAATATGCATGCTGATGCTGAAAAATTTGGGTCCTGCGGGAGTAGCGTACCTAACGGAGGTCCTCAATTTGTCAATGGCCACTCTCATCATCTCAGATATCTGGAAGGTGGGGAGAGTGGTCCCACTGCTCGAACCGGGGAAACCAGCCAACAAAGCAGAATCGTATCGGCCGATAACACTCCTTTCCCCGGTAGCGAAGACGCTAGAGGCCTTGCTGCTCCCGTATTTCACGAACCACCTGACCCCAGCGAAGCATCAACATGGTTTCCGTAAAGTGCATAGTACAACAACAGCACTTAACGCCACAAACACTCAGATAACACGTGGCCTTAACCGCAACCGTCCCTGTGAGAGAACTATTCTAGTAGCGTTGGACCTGTTAATGGCGTTTGACACCGTCAGCCACTCCACGCTACTAGAAGATATAGAGGCTTCCTCTCTCCCACAGAGGCTCAAACGCTGGTCGGCGAATTATCTGAGTGGTCGACACACGTCGGTAATGATTAGAGACAAATCGAGCATACCCAGAAAAATAAAACAGGGGGTTCCACAGGGTGATGTCCTTTCCCCGCTACTGTTTAACTTTTATATTTCAAAGCTCCCTCAACCACCAGAGGAAGTCTCGATAGTCTCTTACGCCGACGATTGCTCGATCATGGCGACTGGGAATGGAATTGATGGCTTGTGTTCGAAAGTAAACGGTATCTCTCCGAGATTTCTCGCTCCTTCACTGCAAGGCACCTAACCCTCTCCCCTACGAAATCCTCAGCGACCTTGTTCACCACCTGGACGAAGGAGGTCAGGCTACCGCTGGGAATTCACGTCGATGATACACCAATTCCGACGGTGAATAACCCCAAAATACTCAGAGTAACCATCGACAGTCTACTCTCCTTCTCTGCGCACGCAAGCGCTATTGTCAACAAAGTACAGAGCCGCAACAAGGTCCTCAAGTCGCTAGCCGACAGTACTTGGGGCAAAGTCAAAGAAAAGTTGTGGAACAAATATTGTTAACGAAGCGATATTCTGCCGAAATCCGCGATAAAATCTGCGTTTTGCTACTTTTAGTCCTGCAATTGCCACGCCCATTTCTAGGGGTTTGTCGCCTTAAAGAAAAATCTTGCCATACAAATATTATATCTGGATATGTATTCTATTGGAATGCGCAATAAAATTTTACTTTTTGCAAAAACCCGATGTTTAACACCTTACCAAATATATCTTAACATAAGTTTTCGAAAAAATTACAAATAATTGGACAAAATAAACCATTTCATCATAAAGAAAAATATTTTAAAAATAGTTGTTGAAAAACCCCTATTTTTTTGAACCACGTTTTGTATAGAGAATTAAACAGTAATTACGATGGTATAATTTAAAATCCCTAATTTACTGGTCTTCACTATGCAAATCAACTACAAAAAGTTCAACTGTTAATAGATAAGTTAGCTGTAGGACAATCTTATATACAGAAGTGAAAAGCC
>NW_023472231.1:0-4174 GCF_013731165.1 Rhagoletis pomonella
TCTACTCTGCACCAGCTCCCAGGCCAGTAGTACATTCCGCTCCAGTTGCCGCTGCCTCGTATTCAGCTCCAGTCTACTCAGCGCCTGCTCCTCGTTCAGTAGTACATTCCGTTCCAGTAGCCGCTGCCTCCCATGCAGCTCCCGTCTACTCGGCCCCAGCTCGTAGCCCAGTTGCTGCCGCTTCGTACTCTGCTCCTTCGTATTCTGCACCATCCGATAGTTATGGCAACAGTGGTGCTGCCTCTAATGCAGGATACTCTTACTCAGCTCCTGCTGCTGCGGCTTCTATTCCACAAGTCGCATATGCAGCTCCAGTTCCTGCAGTTCGTACTCAAATTTCTGCCCCTTCGAACATTCAAGAAATCGTAGCTGCCGGCTCTTCGAACTATGACACTAAGTACGCAGCCAATGGTGGTTATGTGTACCGTTACAGACAGAGGAGGCTGTAATTTTTTTTCACGAAATTACCCAGTATTTTTTCTTTGATGATGTCCAAATGTTTTGGTCAGCAATGAAAGGCTTAACGAAATATAAATAAATAAAAATGATAACATGGAATATACAAAAATAATCAGATATTTACTCCACAACCTTTTCGTCTAACTACATAGAACTTCCTATTCTCCTTCCTCCAGCGAGTACTGTCGTTCAACCCGGTAGAATCAAAATCAGAATCTCACGTATTTGTGCCCACGCCCCCGCAGAAGAGAAAGACGAGGTGTTCAAAAGCCTTTTCTATGTGCGCTTGAAGCGCATTAACGAACGATACCCTCGCCATAATAACAAAACCACGTCAGGCGATTTGAATGCCAAGGTGGACACGGTAGCCTGCCGCCCTGTATTGCTATAGACTGCCAGTTCTTTGGAGGTATTTACTTCCATACATGAGAACAGGCTTCAACAAACCGAAAGATAGAAGTAGTGGAATCACACCTCAGTGGAAAGGCCAAATGTCAAGTGATGCACAACCTTCAAAGCCATTGGTCCCAATGGTGTATGCATGTTGATGCTAAAACACTACTCTCTCACAGAGACTGAAACGATTGAAAGCGAAAAACCCTGGGTGAACGACAGTTACCTGTACTTTTCCTATGTCAAGCTTTGAAGTCGAGAAGAGTTAGTTACGTGGCTGTGGTTCTATTCCCACTGTTGTTTAATTTCTAACGCTCACGATTGGCAATGGTTTTCTCTCTCCGGCCTTTCCCGCTTCTCTACTGCACGGAGTCTTACACTCTTCCTACCGACGGTTAAAAACCTGAAAATTTAGTCACCTTTGAAAGCGAGCTCTCCTTCTCTGCTCACACAAGCGCAATTGTCAATGAAGTACAGAGCTAAAACAAGATCCTCAAACCGCTAGCCGATAGCACTTGGGGTAAAGATATAGAAATTTTGTTGGCGACATAGAAGGCAATTGGCCGGTGGACTCAGTGAAGTTTCAGACTTGCCGAAATACCGAACTCCGGACGGCAACGGAATTCCTTCTGACATCGACTGAACACCACCTTCACAGCAGACCTCTAAGCTCCCGGTAATGAGCAGATTCATCTCCCAGGCACATCAGAGAGCATCCTTATGAACACAATTAACAACTGGATGCTGTGGCTCAACTCTTACTTATCCAGACTCGATCCGGAAACCGAAATATTCTCAAGTTACAATATCGAGTTGATTTAAGCCAGTGGCCTGATATTCATTGATGCATATACAGGAGTAGCTACTCTTATCTTGCGAGGACTGAGTAGGCTTCTATCTCGGCTTTGGCTCTTGTCCAGCTCCTCCATTATACATTATTGTAAAAAAGTCGATTTAAAAAATAAAGAATAAAAATTCTTTATCTGACTTTAAAATTTGCTAAGTAAAAATTATGCAATGACAAAATCCGTGCTCTTTGAGAAAAAGTCGAAACTATATAAAGGAAAGCACTATGGATACCCAACCATATTAAAAATGCTGAAGGTCATTTAGTTCAAATATTTATTATCTTTTCACCAATTCGAATAAAAAAAGAAAATGTAGCGCTTTGGGAATCGCAAAAGTATCTCCTTAATAAATGTATCCACCATTTGCCGCATACTGGGTACCGAGACTGGATGATGAAGTCGAAATGGATGTGGCTGGCGCACTGTATGACACCGCAGGAGCTCTGTAAGCGGGCGCTGGAGCGCGGTACGAACCAGTGGAGATACTGCCTGACGAAAAAGCTGGCGCCCTGTAAGTAGCAGCTGGGGCGCGGTAGCTACCAGCAGCTGGTGCACTATAGGTGGCAGCGGGTCTTTGATACTGAACCGCTGGAGCACGATAGGCCGGAGCAGAAGCGCTATATGAATTAGGAGCTCTATGTGAAGCCGACAAACCGCTATGACTGACGGAAACGGGTGCGCTATAGACTGGAGCTGGAGCAGGAGCGCGATATACATTTGCCGAAGCTGGTCTTTGCACTGTAGCAGGGGCAAGATATTGCCTCGATGGTGCTGCGGGTACTGAAAAACCGGATGATATACTTTGCGATAAAAATGGTGCACGATATTGGGTTGGGGCAGAAGCATGTTGTTGAACGACTGGGGCATTGTAGGTAGCCGCCGGTGCAGGATAAGATACTGCCGGCGCCGAAGGTGCGCTATAACTTGCAGATGGAGCACGATATGAGCTCACTGCTTGCTTTTGGACTGCCGCTGGAGCAAGGTATTGTCGCGATGGTGCAGCAGGCACTGAAAAGCCACTTGTACGTGACGAGGAACTAAATGAGCTCGATGGTGCTGAGTAACGATGAGCGCTGCTGCCAGCACCGTTCGAATATCCTGTAGCCGCATTAAACGTGACGGTACGAGATCCCGATGAGGGAGGCAAATAGTTACGCGACAAATGCGAGACATCTGCGTTGATGCATACAACCATAGCGAGTAAAGTGATGCTGACTAATGAATTCTGGAAGTACATATAAGGAGAAGTTGTGAAAATCCTACTAAATAATAAATATTATAAATGTGAATATGTATTTGTGAGTTCATGAGTGTGCGAGTATGTTTGTTGCTCTTCCGCGCTAAAACGGCTGGACGTATTTCAATGAAATTTGGTTCGCAAATAGTCTTCACCTGGACTAATATAAAGGATATTCTTCTAACAGAGTTTCCACCTTTTCCAAAAGTTAAAAGACATGCTTCATAAGGTTTAATAATATATTACAACAATGTGGGTATCAAACAAAACGCGCTCCAAAACGATTTATTTCGAAAATATAGTTTAGGGGTTGCCACCTGTTAGAAAGTTAAAATTGATTAATTAATAAGTTAAATGAAGTATGCCAATATGGGCGATAATCAAATGCGATTTAAGACCTTAATTACACCTGTGAGAAGTTGAATTTCATAAAGTTGAGGGCCGTCTTTTTTACTGCGAATAGAAAAAATTTAGCTAGTGCATGCACCGCTAAAAAGTTTAAAATAAATAATAATGTGAATAAATTCTCGCACACGCGGAATCGAAACATTTCTCTTCGCGGCGATTTTTATTTTAGGCGCAAAACATATTTTCTTTTCTCACTAACTTCTTTTCATCCGCTCTCTGCCGAAAGTGTAGTTCAACTCCGCACAGGTGTAAATATGGTCTAAGAAAGCTTTGGTTTGAAAATATTTTTAAAAATGGATGCCACTTGTTTAAAAGTCAAATTAAATTTAGTCAAACACTTAAATTAAACATTACAAAATGATGTCAAGTCAAAAAAACGAACCTCAGCAGGGCTTTGCTTCGAAAATATTTTTGAAAAAGCTTGCCACCTGTTTAAAAGCCCAATTAAATTTAATCTGCTGCTTTAATGAAATACTTCAATATGGTTGTCAAAAAAACAGGTTGAGAAATGCTTTACTTTGAACATATTTTGAAGGGAGTTGCCACCTGTTTAAACGTTAAATTCAATTAAACGAAATACTAAAATATATTTGAAAAAAATCAAGGTTGACATGAAAATATGTTTGAATGGTGTCAAGGCCAATTTGCAGACCTAGTACTTAAATCATTATTTCAATCTACAAACTTCGAAAATGTTGTTAAAAAAAACAGTGTAGCTGAAATTTAATTGCGAATCCGAACATAAGACACAATGGATAACCGTTTAAATCTAATATAAATAAAGAAAACACTCGAATTTATAGGACCATGTAAAAAAATTAAATTTTTT
>NW_023472232.1:0-4174 GCF_013731165.1 Rhagoletis pomonella
TTCACAACAAACAATATAGAAATGAAAGCGCTTAAGAAATCATGAGACGCGATAACATGACAACCGAATAGAGCGGGAAATAGTGAAAATTTACAAACCTATGCTTAAAGATGCTATTTTTAATATTCAATCATCGTTTCAAATGATTTGGCTCATAAGAGATTTTTTTTTGTGTGGGATGGGCACTTCTGTCGGTAGTATTCGGCACCTTGGAACGAATATTATTTATCCTCTTCATCGAATGTCAAGGCCCAATTAAAATCTCTAAATAATTTAGCAGCTCTCTCTGCCGGGCAATTCCTGACTAGAAAGCTAATTTTCCCTTACTGCCAAGCCATGACGAAGAATCGAACTTTAATATACCCATATCGATTAGCAGACAAACAAAAAAACCGTCTGCCGCAGGCGTAATCACTAATATCTTTATTTGCGGACGATTTCATTTATTCGACTATTACAATCAATCATTTCATAATAGTAACTTTGCGCCATCCAAATTGCCCAGAGCTTTGACCGTTTTCCGTTTCAAAAAAAAAAAAAAAAATGTTTTGATAAAAAAATCTCAGAATAACGGTCAGAAGCCAAATACAATAAGTAGTTTCTGATGTTGCACACTAAAAGCGGATTCGTCGTTCTAGTTTTGAATTCTTATCCTAATATCCTGGCGAGCAAGGACATATACTAATTTAATTCTAAAAACTGGGCTATATCCATCCATGGCCCTAGTCATATAAAGTTAAAGTCTTCAATATTTTTTGTGAATTTGGATATTAGACTATAGCGCCATCTATTGGGCCCATTTTTTGTAGAAGCATTGCTTATCATGAAAATAATAAACATTATGAATTTCAACCAGATAATACAATAGATACGGATTTTCTAAATAACTCAACTCCAGGGCCAGCCAGCGGGTCAAATTTCAATTACGGAGGTAGCCCATATTTTGAATTTGAACGAAATCGGTTCATAAAGACGACTTTTATAAATAACTCGACTCCAGCGCCACCTATCGAATTTTCTAGTAGCTTTTACGTATGACATTGGTTGGAAAAACCATTGTACTTTTGGCCCAGTGTGACCACAGAAAATTATATAGTAAAAAGCTTTATGAAAATCTCAACGATTTTAAGAAAAGTGATGGATCATATTGGATCTCATATTTTGAATTTTGGAAATCTGTCTTCAGATTCTTATTCAGCGATCTAAATCTAACTTCAGATCCTTTTTCAGCGATCTCAAAATCTCCGAGTGATTTCAAGAAAATCCGATCAATTTAAGGAAAAAATCCGTCTGATGGCCACTCTAATGAACACACATACTTAAGTGCTAATAGCTGCCAATTCTCTTGTGGTATGCATGTAATCAATGTTAACTATGTCGCAAATAACTACATACATACATATGTATGCTTACTCAATATTTAGGAAGCATCCTAAATACACAAAGCCCCAACATACACAAACAAGTATGTATGTATGTATGTATGCATGTTGATTTTGCTTTACAATTGCCAGCTTGTTTAGATTAATCAAAGGCCATGCGCGTGTGGTGGTGGTCCAAGTGGCCGCGTTGTGTTTGGTATGTGTTGTGTGGCGGCTGGCGGCTGGCAGATAGGGGGATGAGTGAATGGCAACAATTCATTAAATTAAGTGGCAGCAATTTGATGGGAAATCATGATACGCCAAGGCATTCAACAATCAAAATTGCTAGCCACTTGTTTAGCAGGCATGTAAATCGCCCACTCAGTTGGCACAATTCCGCGACAGCCAATTTTGTGCAGCACAATTGACATATGTCCGTTATTCGGGGCTGCTAAAAATTACTAAAGTACTGCAAACTAAGCAAGTGTGTAAGCGCAGCAGCATGGCGGCACAATGGCAGCAAAAACTGCGATATAATCGAAAAACGTAGTACTTAGTCATAATAAAGGACATAATTTCAAGGAAGAGAAAAAAAACAACAGCGTCATTCATTTTGGCCAATCACCACCCACCGCATGCTCGTACATGTGTGTGTGTGTGTGTTGATAGCAAGCGCATTGCAGACGTCAATATAGCGCCGCCATCTCTCAGCATCCTTGAAACGACATGGACCATTTCAATGTTTTTGATAAATCCTGATGTCCTGCTGCTCCGCTGCCCTGCCAAGGTGGCGGCTCATGCCACCAACGTACGAACTGCATGGCATAGCATAGTTAGCAATTGGCAAAAGAGTAAAAAAAAAAATTCAAATGAAAAGAAAAGGTATAAAAACAGTCAGCAAAAGAACATTTGAACGCAGCGCAATTATCCTTCGAAAAGATATCTACTCACAAAAATGAAGTCAATTTCCTTTCTGCATAAAAGTGTAACGACAAGCAAGAGACTGTTGCAACATGAATAGAATGGTGGAAAAAAATTGGTTGTGGTGAGTAAAATGGCACAAAAGCGTAAAAGGGCACAAGCACCAAGAACAAGAAAGAGAGAAAGCAAAAAAAAAAACACAAAAAATCGAGAGAAAAGGGCAAAAACCCCAACCTAAAAGGTAACGAGAAACGGAAATATAGTCGCATGTCGAGTGGCGGTGCCATATAGGGGAAGCTGCAGAAAGTGTGAAGGAAGCAAGCTGCTTGAAATTGTCTTGCTTGCCTTTTTTTGTACAACCTATTTCTTGTTTTTTTTTCTATCTTCCTTTATTCATACATACATATATACCTTCAAAGCTTGTAAGCAGTTTTCCTTCCTTCTTTTTTTTTTAAATAGCCGCCTCTTTTTGCATTTATTTTTTTTTTCTTTCTTTCTTCCACTTCTCCCGCTTCTATAATGCAAACAAGCAACGCATTGTGTCACTCGTCGTCGTCACTAGGAAATGATTGTGTAACTGAAGTGTTCAACTTGATTGTTAGATGCCAGGCAAGTTTTTGCCATTGCCAATCCAACAAAGTATTTACGCCAATACAGTGATCGGCTTTAATGCTAAGCTTTGCCGGTGTTGCATGACATGGCTACGACTAAGTGGGCCCGGCTGCGGATACAGCGGATAATTCGCATTCGGGGACAGTTGCTATGGCGGTGGCTTAGGCGATTTAATGTCACAATGTGACCCAAAGAAGGTCATTCAAGCTGATGGCTTTTCTCGTTGAATTGAATTTAACAAAGTGTGTGTAGCGACTTAAATGCATGGAATTTCAATTAAATTCGTGTTTGTTTGTTTACAGTACAGGTTTACGGATTAGATCAATCTTACACAAAATTGATGTTTTTCTTTTGGTGTGAGGTTGGCTGATGAGCTGGCCAAGAGAGGGCGCCTTGAGGCAGTCTTACCGCGGCGCTTTCGATTGCATGGAAGTTAACCTTGGTCATATTGGTCTTGGATCGGCTAAGTGAAAGCTGGACGAAAACCAAGGCATTTGATATTGCAAAATATTTTTGAACGAGGGTGAATCGGAGGCTGTCTAAGAATCTCCATTGGCCAATAAAGTAGAAGCTCTCACTTCTGGTGTGTATATTGACGGGATACTATCCGATTGGAATTTCCGTGATGAGACTTAATATCACTCTGCCTCCTCTGCATTGCCAATTCATCAGAACATTTTTTTTAAATTTACATATCGAGCCCTAATCACCGAAAAGACGTAAGCGTATTTTTTTTTAAATATTCCTTTTATTGCAAAATCGTTCTCAGAGCTTCAGATGGACATATTTCTGTAAAAAAATAAAATTTTGAAAAAAATTCGCCTACGTCTTTTTGTCGGTTGGAGTTCGATATGTTACCGCATAACTTTGGACGACGTGAACCGATTCTTAATGGAAAGGTAGTACCTCTAGGGTGGTCCCATACTAATTTGGTTTAGATCCGATCACTAGATTATGAAGAGATTATCGCTACTCCTAAATTTTTACATCAGAACTGAAGTCGGTTGTGTTTTTTGCTTAAGAATTTTGTTAAAAGTTACTTGTTAGATTTTGCTTTAAAAATATAAATATATTTTTTTTGTTAACTTTATTTAATTTTTAAGTCACTATTTCTTCTACTTTCATTTAATTTTTTCCTTTTTTAATTTAATTTTTAGATTTTATGGTTACATTTTTTTTACAACACATAATTTTTTTTATATTTTTGCTCAGTTTTCATTTCACTTTAATTTCTTTTTTTAAGTAGTTTTCTTTTATTTATTAGTTTTTTGTTTTAAAAA
>NW_023472233.1:0-4174 GCF_013731165.1 Rhagoletis pomonella
TTTTTTTCAAAAAGGTATAACTAATTGGTAGGGCCGAGTAGTATCTTCATTCCTTTACCAAAAAGTAATGCAAGGGGTATGAAAAGAATAGCTGCGCATACTCGCGCCAAAAAGAGTGGCGGCCAGTTTTATTAAAATCGCGGCTTATTTTTCAAGAAAAATTATCTTCAAAACGGTATAACTAATGAGTAGAGCAGAGTAGGATTTTCATTCCTTTACCAAAAAGTAATGCAAGGGGTCCTTTAAGGATCTACGAAAAGAAAAGCCGCGCATACTCGCGCCAAAAAGAGTGGCGGCCACTTTTATTACACTAGACCAACTTTAGCAGTTGTTCCAAATAACATAAAGTATATAAAACACTAAGGATTAATGTAATTTTTCTATATTTAGCATCATATTATTTATAAGATGTGTCTTGACAAACCTGAAGTCAACTTTCATAAACCGAAAATAACGAATCCAATATGGCGTCCAAGAATTAAAAAATTACTGAATTTTCATGAAATTTGGTATTTTGAGGTTCTTGAGTTCACTTATTACAAATTTCAAACTAGTTTTAGAAAATTCAAAATTCAAAATCCAGTATGGCGTCCCAGATTCAAATAAAGCATTGAAATTTGCTATTTAGAGGTTCGCATTCATGGCAACTCCGAAGGCTGTTATAGGAAGTTATCGTTACCGAATATTACGCCCTTCCTTACTGGACACATCTGTCATTCTTCTGTATCCAATATGACGCCCGAGAATTAAAAAGATTACTAAATTTTCATGACTTTTGGTATTGCCTTTTGTATGCCTTTGCCAGTAGGGCATTTTTCGAGGAAGCCCATGCGGCTAGCAACAAAGACTTCAGATGGTATCGCGAGCGTAACACTCGAAAAATAACCAGGAAGGAATCTAACGAAGCCTTATTTCAGAAGTTAATTATAACATCTGATCCTGTGTTATCCAGTATGAGACGACCCCCTCTTCGAAAAGCAGATGCCATTTCTGAAGAAGTTATCAGTCTTTTGCGTGAACCAACTCAAAACGCATAAGTTTTTGTTGAAAGTGACAGAGATGAGTGAAAAAATATTTCGTAATTTCTATTTTAATTTGTTGTGTGTAATATTAGTTAATACAGGGAAATTTGGTAGACGTTTGAACATATGTGAACTGGTGATATTTAGTTGGGGCCATCTGCTATGTGTTCCGCCCAGAAATTTCAACTAGACCCCCAAGGTTTTATATTTTTTTCTTTTAATTTCTCATTTACAAAAATTCAAACCTGAATAACGTTATTTAAAAATGGGAAAACTTTAGGTTTGAAAATCACCAATTTGGTATAAAATAAAAAAAAAATCTTAAAAAATTGTTTGGGCTGAACATATAGCAGGCTATCCCCCATTTATAAATATAATTATTGTTATTAGTTCATAATTTGATCATAAATTCATTTTAAATATGTTCGGTCAAATACAATAAATCAGTAATTTTGCTTAACAAATATATTGTGTTACTCAACTAAAAATGACAGTTGATTTGACAGATTTCAATTGAAAAAGTTTCAATGTAATATAGAGATCAGTGAGCCTTAAAACCTAGTACGTTTACTTCTTGGAAAATTCTCCTTATTTTAAAAAAAAATTGACAGCCCATTCGACAGCTGTCAAATCTCAAGGGTTTCACGTAAAATTCGTGACTAGCGTGTCTAAAACACTTACCGGTAACATTTAAAAAATATTTTCTTATTTTCAGAAAAATTAACCATCAATTTGACAGCTGTTAACTCTCAAAGCTTTAACTTGACGTAAAATTTGTGATCAGCATGTTGAAAAACCTTATCAGTGACGTTTTTAAAAAAATTCTCTGACTGTCAAACTTTTAATTTAACATACAATTCGTGACTAGCGTGGCTAAAAATCAATTAACTGGTATTTTCAAAAATATTTTTTTTTTTTTTAGAGAACTTAGCAGTTGATTTGACAGCTGTCAACTGTCAAACTAAAAATTTTGTGGCATATTCAGATTTAGCATAACAAAAATACTACGATGATGCATTTTTATTATAACCGTAACAGCCCTTCTAATTTTTCGCATAAAACATAGTTTCTTCGACCACTGTGCACCTGTGGGATGTGGCACGCCCCTTTCAAAAACTCATTTATATATACCTTACTATTAGCAGGCCCGTCCAGAGGGAGGGGGGAAAGGGGTGAATCCCCCCGGGCCCGGGCTTCTTAAGGGGCCAAAAATATCAGAACCATAATTTTTTTTTGTTTTTACAATGTAATTGCTCCTTCGTTATAGGTTTTTATTATACGTATTATAAATATATTCCGGTTCGTGCTGATTGTTTCTGACTCTATAAATTAAAGAAAATACGTTTTGGCTCACAGTGCTTTTCGAATACCACTCAAACTCGATAGAATACCACTTTCGGATAGTTTCTCTTCTTGCGTCTGAAAGCATAAGTATGTGGCAATATTTAATATATACCTAAAATATATTGTACCTACTGTTGTTTAGGAGCTATAAATATTTCAACAGCGGACTGTTACATTACAATTTTTGGAACTACTTTTTTAAGCTGATTTATATTATCGAAAACGTCTGCTCTCCTTATATGACTCAAGAACTACGTATTTATTGAACTGATAAAATACATTTTGAGGTCAATACTATTACGTTACCTGTGCGATATACATGCGTGTAGATTATAATTAGGTTTTTAAATGGCTTGTAGTCTGTTTTATGCAATATGTAGCATGAATTCAGTAGACTTGCGATTTGACATGTAATCAAAAGAAAAGAAGAAAGCTGTAGGTCGTTTCAAAAGTAATTTTCTGCGTAGAACTCGAGATCGATCTTAGAACTGAGCCAAGATATTGAGGTTTTTCGCGGTTAAGTATACGAAAAAACGGCTTTAATGGCCACTTTTGTTTGCTCTCTATGCCATTTAGTACTATTCTTACCCTTCAAAATGCATCTTCGAGTGCGGCTTTACGATTTCTCCTGCAGAAACTATGGCCATTGGAAGATGACGTAATTTTTTTTTGTTTGTTTATTCAAGTTAAATTTACAATCTGTCGTAATATTAATAAACAATAAGTAAATGTGATGTTAAAGTACAAACAAATTGTGAGTGTTACTTCATTAAGTGGTTGTAGCGGGTGCCTGTAGTAATGCTACTGCTAAAGTAGGGATGCCCAAATCAGCACATATGTGTGGCGGGCGACTGCGCGTGCAAAGCTTTGCACAGCGGTGCTGGGCAAGCGCGGAGACAAAAAGTTATCGGAAGGGGAAAACGAAGTCAACAGAATAGTGAGATTCTATGTGTGACAGTGATGGAAAATGAGTGTGCATTGTGCCATTTTCGGCCCTTTCGGAAGCAGCCGGCACCTTCAGCACAATTGATTGGTTTTCGGCACTATTTTTGCGTAACTCAATGCAACTAATAAATATTTCTTTCGGATCCGCAATCAAAAATATTTTTTTTTTTACATTTAATCGTATGTGCTTAACCTGATAAATGATATAAACATAGAAACGCAAGCAGAAGAATCTCGCTTCCACATTCTGCATATGCGCTTAACATTTTTGTTTAAACAAATTTGTCGAAGTTTCATCTCTAAAGCAAATATTAAATATCATTTAATATATACTTTACATTTAAATAATCATTTTTAGTGGTGGGCGAGGCCGAGATGTTTAAATGATCGAGATAGTACATTCAATTCGCGTAAATTTTTGAGAACTTTTTTCGTTGAAGGTGTTGCACTTTTTTCCAGACTGAAATTTGTGTACATCATTTATCATTATCTAAGAAAAACTATAAAATAAAGCTTAATTTAAAATATTGGAATAAAAAGCAACAACGCTACACGCGCATTCATCCATATAACATAAAATGCGAACGTTCGTTATATGGAAGAAAGTGCGCAACACCGCAAACAGAAAAATTCAAAAAATCAATGGTATTTTCTAGACACTTCAAACTTGCACCTTATTATACTAGAATGAATGGGCTACAAAAATGTTAACCCAAAACATCTCTACAAATTCTGAAAAAAAAACTGTGAAAATTTTATGAAACTTTGTTGATTTTTTTCATGCTTTCAAGTTTCGATTTATTTGCAAGGTTTTTGTTTGATAATGAGCTACAATTTTATAAAAAGAATAATTAAAATTATTT
>NW_023472234.1:0-4173 GCF_013731165.1 Rhagoletis pomonella
TTTTACCGTTGAAAAATTGTAACAGCCGTTGTAATAACTCAACAACAGTAATAATAAAAACAACAGCATTTACTTCAACTACCTTCATCCAGCATTCGTACAGCCACAAAAGCGACTATGTAAGCATACCCAGCCAGCATTTTCAATGAAAAGCAACTCCAAGTCGCGAATCGGATGCAACGTACCTGGAAAAAAATAAAAGTAGCCAAAAGTGAATTTGCTATTCGAGTTTTTAGTAGTGCGAGGCCAGAAAATTACTATTGTCCTGTATAGAAAATGGAATTACAATTTGTTTGTTCCTGTACGCTATGGGTACTTTGAATGCTTAGAAAAATTTGGCAAGATTCAGAAAATATTCGTTCTTTTCTGCGCGGAACGTCGCCGAGACACGTAGATTTCGGTTCGGTACACCATTTTTCTAGATCAGGTACCTAATTTTCCATTGCATTGCGAATGAACAAAAATTAAACTTTGACTTAGAAAATGTTACTCATACGCCATGTAGAAGCATGTATGAGTGTGGCCATGTACAACGCGTTTTAGTAAAATTATTTCCTGCTCCTATTTAATAAAAAAAAGTCTATTTCACATTTTAAATTAACCGCTATTAGCTTACTAAAGGTTTGTTGTTACTTAAATTCTTTTTGCTTGTTTGATTTTTTTTTTATAAAAATGTAAATATCTTCGACTGGTAAGCTCTTCCAGCTTTTCACGGCGCACCATCTTCAAAATGATGACTGGGTATGCACATGCTTACACCTCCACATGGGTACGTACATACAAAAATACATACATATACAGGACGCGGGTACTACATCTTCGTAAGCGTGTATAAGTTATAAGCGCCCAACAGCAGTGTTAAATCAAAAATTCATACAATAAATTTTTTTTTCCCTGTTTTTATGTACAAGCTAAATATGTAGTAGCAAACCAGCAATCCAGCCATGATGCGGCACGGATACTGTTGCTTGCAAAAAAGTAGGCAGCTATTGCCGGCTTTCCGCTACTCTCTATCTGTCGGTCTATCTGTCTGCCAAAGTCAGTGCCGGTGTAATCGGCAACAGCTAGCAAAAATTAATTTATAATAGGCTTCCTGCTTTCCGGCTTATACACCGAAACACACAAGCGCGTACATACAAAAGTATGTAGGTATGTATGTATGTGCATATGCAGCCTCGTGCACACACATGTACATAGTTATTTGCCGACATTGGTAAAATAAATGGCGGCAAAGTTCGCGTACCAAGCTCACTTTTGCAAACTTTTTAAGCGCTAAAGCAAGCAAACATATCAGTGCAACGTTGCCTATGCTTTTATTTTTTTTTGCGTTATTATTGTTGTAATTGTGTATTTTAGTAAGTGCCTGTTAAATGTGTGGGAGCACAATTTTAACTGCCGTGCAAAATTATCATCTTGCAAATGGCTAAATTACTCTTCCGTATCATTCTCGTGGATTGTATTTATATCTTTGTTCTAACCTTTTTTTAAGGTTTGTACATATAATTTTTCATAAACATTGAATAAATATGTTAAATAGGATGACATTGTGTTATCAGCTAATAAAAATATTCGAATAAAACCTGGTATACGAAGGCAAATTTTCGCAAATTGATTTGTTTAGTAAGCCCTCTGGATGTGCTAAGATAACTTCTGTTATCATTCAGCATTCGGGTACGCTGCTTAGCCACTTCATTAGCCATGCAGCTTTATGTAAAGTGGCTGTTCTCTTAAAATTAAACAAGCTTGCTTTGAAGGTCGTTCGAGACAAATCAGAGGGAAATCAGGCATTCCCCGACAGTAGATATTTGCCTTTCTAAATAGTGGCCGCTTTCTGCTTCCTAACGAAATACACCTCTTCCATCTCTACCATCCAACAACGGTCCATCCGTGAATAAGTTTACTGTACTTCTGGCCCATTCACTCCTTAGAGATATGTGTGTAGAGAAGTGAAGATTTCTAAAGATTTCCGAATGCTTATACACCGGGTTGAAGGAGAGCCAGCGCTTCTTAACCTAATGGTGAAGTATACTGCAGTAGCTAACTCAGGAACGGCATGAAATTAAATTATCGGTGGCCGGAAAAAATAGGGAAAAACAACGCTTTCAGAGCACTCAGACAATAGTGGCTATTAGTATTAGGGTCTTCTTCTTTTTCTCTGGCTCTGTAACCGCCTAAACGATCTTGGCTGAGTTCAACAAAGCACGCCAGTCATTCCTTTTCTGTGCCAACTGACGCCAAATGGAAATGCCTAGTGAAGCTAAGTCCTTCTCTACTTGGTGTTTCCACCGAAGTGGGTGCCTCCCTCATTATCTGATACCACCAGCGGGTTCATACTTTCAGTGCTGGAGCGTCGGTGTCCATACGAATGTCATAGCCAAGCTAGTGGAGCCCGTAAAGTTATTTGAAATATGAAGCGAAAGGGTGTTAAAAGAACTTGAGTTTGAACATTTGGAATGTTTGAAAAGGGTTGCCACGTGTTAATAAGGTGACATTCAAATTATTTGAAAAGTTGGATGAATTATTAAAAGATGGGTACCATCGAAATGATTTTTCAAAGGCTTAGTTTTTGAGATATACATAGATGAGTTTGCACCTGTTTAAAAAGCCAACTCAACTTTAATAAGGGCAATTACCCAATTCAAATATGTATTAAAATTTGGCTGTATATATTGACGTTAAACGAAAGAGTGTTAAAAATCTTTAGTTTGAACACTACAAATAATTACTGGGTTTTGAAAAGGGTTACGACCTGTTCAAGTATTCAAATCTGTATATATAAAACAAAGTCGTGTTAGTTACACCACTTATAACTCAAGAACGGCTGGACCGATTTTTGTGATATTTGGTTTTTGAATTTGTCTACCTTCCGAATAGCAGAATAGTTTTGGAATAGTTTTTGAAATTCTATCTTGAGAGTTTTAACGCCGTGCGGGCTCAGTAGTATTATATATTCCTTAAAGTGTCAAAGATATCGCAATTTCGATAATACTGAACAATTAATGGGAAATTGCAAAATAACTTAGATTTTTTTACTGCTTGATTTATTGTACTTATTTTCACTTTTCTTTCCTCAACAACTTGTGGCACGACCCCGTCACCTTTTCTGCGAGCATCACTTCCACATTTCACAAAGTATCGGCTGTAAAAACAGGCCGGCACTATAATTCAATTTTAATAACTTGTTATCACTTTATCCTTTTCTGCTGCAAGCTAAATTTATTAAAGTACAACAAAAAGAAAAAAAACTACAAACAAGGAAAAAACGAAAAAAAATATGTAAACATGAAAACGAGGCCACAATTTCTCCCCTAGCAATCGGTAGAGCGAATGAGTGAGGAAATCACACAATGAACTGCAGGCGTACATGTGTATGTAAATATATATACTTTCATTTCATGGGGTGAAGCAGTTAGGGTGGAAGGCGGTACAGGTAGAAAAAGCAAATAGAAATTATAGTTGCAACAGTATATTGCGACATTGTTGCTTGCGCACCTTAGAAAATGTGCGGGTGCAATATTGTATTGGCATGATTGAATGGAAGCGGCGAAAAGCGGCATTAGGAAGGGTGATGCCTGGTTAAAGCAGGGAAAGTGTAACAAAGTTAGTTTGAAATTTAAATAACAAGCAGCCTCGAGCTGCTGGAAAACAGCAATAAGAAAGAAAACAACAAAAAGATACATATCTGAGTACTTAGAAAACTACCGCAAGAGGTAGAACAATTTTTCCACTACAAAAATAAAACAATATCTAGCCACAACAAACACATATATGTAGTAACATATATATTCATCAACAAACGTCAGTCGTCAGTAGCAGGGCTGCCAACTATACTTAGCTATGAAGTGCCATATTGAGGATAAAAAGGTGCCAAATAGAGAAATAAAAATGACAAAAAAGTGCCATTCTTCTTAATTCTTCCCATTTGGCAATAAAATTAGAAACACAATCCTGAAACGAAACTCCAATGACAAAGAAAGAGAAACCAGTTGTATACACTATAGAAACTAGAAAATCTTAGCCGAGAAAAGGAAGTACACGCAAAGGATTTCAAAGAAATATATTGAAATATTTATTTGCCAAATTTAAAAATTAAGTGCCATTTGCAGTAAAATATGGCCAAAAATGCCACAGTTTGAGCCAAGTTGGCAGCTCTGCTGGTCAGTAGATACTTGC
>NW_023472235.1:0-741 GCF_013731165.1 Rhagoletis pomonella
AGTTTTTACACATTGAATATATCTGCATATTTATATATTTACGCGTATCTATTTACATTTATTTATGTACAAGTCTACAAAATCTTATTATGTACTTATAAAGCGATTTTTAATCTTCGTTGCTTAACACACATTTTTTTCAATGTGTTGTAATCGGCACATCATTATGTACTGCTCACATCGTTAAACCATTCAGCCGCTCCTTAATTCTATAAAAAGAAAGGACAAATAAGATAGCATATTCAACAATTGAGGAGTCCACTTAAAATTGTAAATTTTTTTTAGATTTTTAGTTTTTGGTGGGTTTTATGTCCACTAACAGCAGAGTGAAAAATTTTTCTATATTCTGAAAAAATAGCATGAAATGTTAACTACTCTTGCAAAAGTCGCTATAATACTTATTTATACACTTTCAAATGTCTCCTCTTCGTATGAATTTAGAAAACTGCAAGAAAACGTGGTAGTTTCGGTGCCTAGTGGAAGAGGTCGCAAAAAAGAAGCAAACCAATCTTCCTGAGGAGAGAACGCGAAAAGCTAAAAAAAAGCTAGCTATGTAAAAGTTACTGTTTCAAAACTTGCAATATTAAATTTTTAAATATAAAATTTGCAAATCTACCATAGTGCAATTTTATTTTTTTATGGTATTAGGCTCTTATTTATCCAAATTTTCAGGTAATAAAAAAAGATACAGTTTGGATGTTACTTGTTGTCGTAGACGTTTTTTTTTAATTTATGGTTTAC
>NW_023472235.1:841-4173 GCF_013731165.1 Rhagoletis pomonella
CCCCCCCCTGGCTACGCCACTGGTACATACAAACATATGGGCATTCCCATGGTGGCGCACGTGACAGTCGTACGATTTCAATGTGATACAAAAAAGGAATACCATTTGTTTTCTTTAACTTTTTTGGGCCATTGTATAGCACATAATGAGCTCTATATTTAACCGAAAAATGATGAATCAATGGAACTGCTTGGTCCTGAAATATAAGCATTTAAAGAGAGTGTCGTTACGTGACAAAAAATGGAAGTTGATTTTTTCTTTTCTTACAAAATCGCAAAACTCTGCGAATTGTGGATGGCTATTTTCATGAAACTTATTTTAATATGATTTGGAGCAATTCTAGTTGTTTTTAGAGTTTTTTGAATTAATGCAAATTGTTTCAATTCTCTTTTACAACCCCAAGTGTGAAACGTGACGTGACGTGGCGTCAAGTGACATAAATTTCCATCGTTATATTTTTGTTAATATTGCTTTTAAATGAATTTTTAACGCAAATAAAACATGTATTTTATGTAGAATATACTTTATATTTTGACTTCAGCGCCAATTCAGTGTCAATTTATTAGAAATCTATGATTTATTACGTTTCAACCACTTACGCCAAATTCGAACAAAATCAGACCATAAATACGGTTTTTCGAAATATCTCGACCTTGGCACCACCTAGGAAGACCATTTTATGCAAAGATGATTCTACTTACATAGCCAGTATATATTTTAAAAAGCAGATATAAAACTTTTATTTTTTTTTGTCGTGGTGGACCTTCCGCTGGAAACACCCATATGTGTGTTTAAAATTGCCTACTTATGAAATAATTTTGGTGGTATGAATATATACATACATACTTGCGCTTTCTAAAAATGGTAATAAAAATTGGATTCGCATAAAATTTTAATTCCAATAACTAATATTTTAGTGAAAACATTTACAATAAAGTTTTCAGTAACTTTTGGCACATGTAACCATAAGTGGGCGTGGCTACGCCCATTTTCCAAAAATTTTTAATATTCTTATTTTTTGTCTAAAAATTATTGTAAATATCAATTTTGAGGGAATTATCTTCAGTAGTTACTAAAATATCACAGTTTTCTTATTTCAGAAATTACCGTTATATGGGAGGTAGGCGTGGTTATAGTCCGATTTCGCCCATTTTCGAAGATATCTAAATTTTTACTCGAGTTATCGTGTGCACAGACGGGCGGACGGACGGACAGACAGTCACCGCTTAATGGATTTCTCTTTTCATTCTGATCATTTATGTATACATTTGTCTAAATCTATCTCGATTCGTTTTGCCTGTTACAAACAACCGTTATGTGAACAAAGTTATAATACCCTTGTGGACAAGTGCGCTCGGGTATAAAAAGTGTTGTAAAATAGTGTGTTATTAACGGCTGGAACCAAAAAACCTATGTCCGCTAAAATGGGTTAAACGCAAACTGGAATTGACATTTTTACACGCATACATGCATACATCCATATACAGAGTCAAACTTTCTGAAAGGGGCCACTAAAAATTAAATATTAGAATTTCAAATACGTTTTGGCAGATATTCAAAGGTCTATATGTGAAAATTAATGTCTTAAAATATTTTTTTAAAATTTCAATTTTTCAAAAATTTATTCATAAATGAATTTTTGACCTTTTTATCAATTTTATATATTAATTGCTATATTTCCGTAAATATTCAATGAGAAATAACCAAATTTTAATGGTGTATTCAGAAAAAGTAGCAGAATCGAAAAAAATATTCATACTGGAAAAATTTAATTTTTCAATAGGATTAAATAATAATAAATTTACCAATAAACAATTGACAATTTAACAGACTTCTCCTTGTGTTAAACAAAAAAAAATTTACGATCTTATTCTATAAAGTATACACTAACCATTCGGGCAAAAATATTTTAGTGCACTCTATCCTATAACAAGTAATTTTTAGCAAATAAAAAAACGGGCCCAAAAAAATATATATATATCTATATATTTCATGATTCAATGATCGGATCTAAACCAAATTATTATGGAACCACCTCTGAGACACTACCTTTCCGATGCAAAAAGAATTATCGAAATCGGTTGACGTGGTCCAAAGTTATGCGGTAACATACATAAAAAAAAAAAAAAAAAAAAATATTCCGACGAACTGATAACCTCCTCCTTTTTTGGAAGTCGGTTAAAAATAGTCCGTGCATATATCTTACTTCTTACTATAATAATAATAATAATAATAATAATAATATTATAAATGTGAAAGTTTGTATGTTTGGATGTTTGGGAAATCATCACGCGGAAACGACTAAACGGATTTGCACGAAATTTTGCACGCAGATAGCTTATGGGCCAGATTGGTTAACATGCTGTTCTTTTCGTTGTTAAGAGTTGCCACCTGTTAAAAAACGAAACGAAAATTTGCACACGGATACCTTATGACCTAGGTTGGAAAATAGGCTACTCTTTTTAAGAGTTGCCACCTGCTAACAAAGTTTAATTAAATTAATACGCGGAAGCGTCTGAACGGATTTGCATGAAATTTTGCAAGCAGAAATGGGTGAACTGATTTGCATGGAAATTTTCACAGAGATACCTTATGAGCTAGGTTGGAAAATAGGCTACTTTTTTAAGAGTTCCCACCTGCTAACAAAGTTTAATTAAATTAATACGCGAAAGCGTCTGAACGGATTTGCATGAAATTTTGCAAGCAGATGGCTTATGACCTACAGTGGAAAATAGGCTAGTTTTTGGAAGAGTTGCCTCCTGCTAAAAAAGTTTAATTGAATTAATACGCGGAAACGACTGAACAGAATTGCATGAAATTTCGCACAGGGATAGCTTATGACCTACGTTGGAAAATAGGCTACTATCTTAAGAGTTTCCACCTATTAGAAAAGTTTAATTAATACGCGGAAATGACTGAACTGATTTGCATGAATGTTTGCACACATATAGCTTATGATCTAGGTTGAAAATTAGGATACTTTATAATTTATGCTGGAATTTTCCTGTGCGTATAAAGCAAGTTAATCAGGTATGGCTAAGTCGGGTTTCCTCATCAATCTGAGCAATTTTGTGTGCATTTTCATTAAGATCTATACCAACAAACGTTTTACAAACCAGGTTTGTAAAAGTTCGCACTTTATGTATTACTCATAACAATATTATGTGCTTTTTATAACAAAATTCATTAAAAAACAACTCGATTTTTTAGCCGCTTAAAACTTGATTTTATTTCATTAGAATTAAAAAACCGATCTATCTGTGTACTCAACATTTTTTTTTTAAATTCAGATTAAAAAGGTCAAAATTTAGACGAAAATTCGTTGAATTTTT
>NW_023472236.1:0-4172 GCF_013731165.1 Rhagoletis pomonella
TCTTAGAACTAAATACTAACTAGAAATTAAGTAAAAGTAGTTTACATCTCCTCCCCTTGGGGAAGAGATTTGTAAAATCTCGTTTCATTAACTTCTATCTTCTTACTATCTAAAGATTTGTTTACGTGTATTCATGCTTTGGAATGGGAATAAGCATTGTGATATGAAAAAGGTTTGATTCTGGTTTTTTATGACCGGTATTTACTTTATATATTGAATTTGAAATTTTTTCTAAAATTTTGTAAGGTCCTATTCTTATTTCATCCAATTTTTTCCTATTTAAACGATTCCCATTTTGAACGTATACTTGATCTCCCACGTTGAATTCATGATAGTTTCGGGTTTTATCAAATTGTATTTTATCGTAGTTATGTGATTTTATGCTGTTTTCAAGTGCTAGCTTCCTATCTTGTGCAAGTTTTTTTTAATGTTTTCGCAAGTTTTAATTCATTTGGTACTAAAGTAGTATCATTTCCTTCTAATAAGTATTTGGGACTGAATCCAGTTACAGTATGCTCGGTTTCATTATATCTTTTTACACTTTCATGTGCCGCTGTGGTCCATGCCACTCTATTTTTTCCATCATTTATTCTACATCTGATTTTATTTACCAACGTTTGGTTCAGTCTTTCATTTAAACCGTTTGAGAATGGTGCGTTTACCGCAGTGAAAATAATTGGTATGTTCGATTTTTCTAGAAATTTTTTAAACTCTGTAGAATTGATGCCTGGGTATTGGTCCGTTAAAACCATACCTATTTCATGGTGCTCTAACACTTTCTTAACCAATTTTATAAAATCATTCGAGTTTTGTGTTTTGGACGTCAAAATATAACGATCTCGAACGGAGTAGTGGCAGGACCTAATTGAGACAACTGCCCGTACTTCTTTTGTCCTCTTGATTTGTTCTTTATGCATATTGCACAACTATCACAAATTTTCTTTATATTTTTTGTTAAATTTCTTGCTGTATAGAATGGTCTGATCTTATCCTGCGTTTGTTTTGTACCTATATGGCAATAATATTCATGCGTACTTTTTATTAATCTTATGCTAAATGGTTCAGACAGTACAATTTTTTCTTGTTTTCCGACTTTTTGGTAATATATATTGTTTTTGAAGTTGATGTGGTTTTTATGTCGTAATTCAACATTTTTTTCTTGATCTTTTTGTATGTCATCTAGTGTAACTAAATTTACAACCTTTAATTCTTCGTCATTATTTTCGTGTGACTCTAACACCGGATTTCTACTTAAGCAATCTGCTTCTAGGTTATATTTTCCTGGAGAATATCTGATCTCAAGATCATATTGTGACAGGTAGTATGTTAAATCTCCTAGCTCTTCATCTGTTCTAGCTCTTACATTCATTTTTTCTAAGGGTTTATGGTCCGTGAAAACTATGAACTTTCTCCCTATAAGCCGATGTTGCCAGTATTTTACTGCCTCTTTTATTGCAAGGCATTCCAAGTAAATAGCTTTTTTTCTTTTTTGTACTTCATTAAGTTTCTTGGAAAAATAGGCCACCGGCTTTTCCGACCACACAAAGTTTTGATCTTTTCTGAGAAGGTTATGCAAAGGGTCCAGTGTTATGGAAATATTTGGTATGTATTTATTGTAAAAATTTATTTTCCCTAAAAACTGTCTTACATTTTTTCTTGTTTTTGGTGTTGGGAAATCTGTTATTGATATCAAATTATCTTTTAAGGGGCTAATTGAATTCCTTTTGATGATATGACCTAAATATTTAACTGAATCTGCTGCGAAAGTGCATTTCGATAGTTTTAATCTGAAGCCTTCTTTCGATATTGCTTCAAGCAATAATGATAAATGTGACATATGTTCTGCGAAAGATTTTGAGAAAACCAAAATGTCGTCTATGTAATTAACCGCGAATTCACTAAGCTTATGTTTTCTTATTATGTTACTTAAAATTCTTTGGAAAATTGCTGGCGATGTTTTCAAGCCAAAGGGCAAACACGTCCATTGAAAATGTCCTTCTTGTGTTACGAAAGCTGTTTTATGTCTGTCCTCGATTCTTAATGGAATTGACCAAAACGCTGAGTTTATATCAAGCGTTGAGAAAAATTTACAGTTTCGTGTTTTATCTACCAAGTCTTCAATTAATGGGAATGGTTGTGATTGTGGAACTACAATTTTATTCAAATCGCGAAAGTGTATGCATAATCTTGTTCTCCTATTTTCTTCTCTTTTAAAAGCCAATGTTACCGGAGCCGCAAATGGACTATACGACTCTTCTATCAGATTCTTCTCCAATAATTTCGAAATTTGTGTTTCTATTTCTTTCTTATCCTCAATCGTGCATCTATATGGTCTTTTACTACAATACCTATCTATTAGTAGATCTATACGTGCCTCGTAATCTTTTACCGTACCGATGTCATATTTATCTTTAGCGAATAAAGTTTTATATTTTTCTATTAGTTTACTTATTTCTGACTTTTCTGTAACGTCTAAATGTTGAACCGAAATGTCGCAATTATCTGTATCGAAATGTTCGTTGAAATTTAATTCGCATTCATTATGATTATCATGACGGCGAAATCTATAGAAATTACTTATATTTAAATTTTCATTTCTCGACTTCGAAGGTAGTTCTGAGAGTTTGCTTCTACAAGGTGTACATTTTTGGGATATAATTAGGTTTTCATTTTGTATTAATTTGAATGATTTTATGCAATCTAATCCAATCAGAAAATCGTAGCTAAAATTTTTTTCGTTTACTACAAAAACCTGTATTTCTTTTTCAATGTCAAAAATTTTAGTTTTAATAGTTATCATTCCCTCAGCCTTTTTTGTACCATTGATCGTTTTCAAATTTGCAGTATAAAAATCTTTATTTTTTGGTTAAAAGCGTAATAAACGCGAATTTATTAAAGATACATTCGAACCAGAATCGTAAATTCCATATACTTCAATAATTCCATTTATTAATAATTTAACTTTGATCAATGGTGGCACTACAAGTTTTTTGGATCCATATCATTTAATTCCCATTCCAATTCATTATTATTAACATGTTTTATCTCTTTTTCACTTTTTTGATTTTTAAACCAGCATGTAGCTTCTGTATGATAACGAGTACCTCTGTTTTCTTTTTCGCAGATTTTGCATGGTTTTTTCTTTTCATATGTTTCTTTTTCTTTCGAATAAGAAGCTGATACGTTCTTTCTATCTATAGTTTTTCTGGATACTAAATGTTCAAGTTTTCTAATCTCACTGTAAAGTTCTTCTGTATTAACTACTTTTTCTCTATCTATTCTGTCGGCTATATAATGTGGTAACCCTTCTGCAATAAGATCAATTAATGTCCCTGTGTCAATTGATTTTCTTATTTCTAATAAAAGTCTTTCTTTCTTCAAAGCATAATCCAAAAGTGAACCTGTTTTATATCTGAATGAGATTGCATATCTGCTCGCAGCCCATCCTTTATTTGCATAGGTGCCACAAAAGTTTTTTTTCCACTTTCCCCATTCAGAAGCTAACGATAATTTAATAAGCATAGAGCTGTACCAATCCAAGCATGATTTTTCTAAGAAAAGTCTCAAGACTTCGATTTTCTCCTCATCTTTACATATGTCAAAGCGGTCGCACTCACTTTCAAATATGGTCATCCATTGGTTAGCATTTGAGTTTTTGGCTGAGAATTTTTTCTAGCACAAATTTTTCAGCAATTTTCTTCAAATTAGGGTATTCACAATTTTTTTTTGTTGCACTCAGCTTCTCTAAAACTTTCGACAGTGACTCCTCTGAAATACCTGCAGTGGGATTTGTTGGCGGTATCTCTTCAAGAAAGTAATCTTTGAACTGCATATTTCCATCATCATCCATATAAATTCCGGCTAAATCTTCCGTTACATTTATCCATACTTTTCTTGTTTGGTGTCTCCTTTTTAATGTGTTTTTTATTTTTGTATAAGTTGGTGTATTTATTAATTGTTCATGTAAACTTGCTGGCTGCATTTCTGCTGGTATTTTAAAAACTCTATCATCACTTGTGGTGATTGTGGTTATCGCCATTATATTCGTTTTTCCGTCCTCAGCATATTTTACCAAAAATTCGAATTTAAGCTTCTCCATTCTTCAAATGTTAGCAAAAATGTCGTTTTGTAATGTTTGTTTAACTCGATCCGCCTAACACAGCAACAAATGT
>NW_023472237.1:0-4172 GCF_013731165.1 Rhagoletis pomonella
TTGAAAAACCTGTATTTATAGTTATTGAGAAAAAATATTACCTACATTTTAAACTACAAATGTTTAGATTCCTTAGAAAAACTTCGATTTTTTATTTCTCGCAACTTGCTGGCTATTGGCTTGATCAAAATGTAATGGCCGGAAGTATTTACAGGGTTGTATTACAGACTGAACACCCTTCAAAACAGAGTTGCCATCAATCTTAATATAACTTGTATAAAAGTACAATATATGGCTGGATAGATCTTGCATGACATTTTCTTAGCAAAGTATACATTTGTTCGTCTTACAGCTCGGCCAACCTGACTCTTGATCGACCTCGATCAACGAATTATTAACTTAAAATTAGTCTATGCCTATTTTAGCATTGCCTTTCCTTTCGTGGAGTTCAATCCTTTCACTGGGCTCTATCCATTGACGCATTCGATTTGCTTCAACGACGCCGTCGTATGGCAGTTGAGTCAATTGACAATTATCTATGTCTCGGATAACGTATCTGTCATTTCCTAATACCTTGTGAACAGCATAAGGACCTTTATACTTTGGGACAAACTTTTTATTGGTTCCAACGGCAGTATCTACATTTCGAATTACAACGAAATCACCAACATTATATTTCTCGGCATCTCTGCTATGCTTTAAAAAATGAGCCTGGTTGTAATCCTGCATGCTCTTTATTGACGCAGCAGCGCAAGACCGAAGGGTGTCTAGATCCCTACCAGTTCCGTCAGCTATCTTATTCTGGAAGTATTCGGAAAATTCATCAATAACCTCTCCCCTTTGCTCCACGCCGAAAAGCAACATGCTAGGAGTCTGTTTTGTACTACTATGAATGGAATTGTTGATTGCGTATTCTACCTGCAACAACTTACCAGACCAATCCGCATGATCTATTGAATCGCTAAGCTTCCCCAACATTGTTTTAATTACCCTGTTAACTCTTTCGGCCTGACCATTGGCCTGAGGTGAGGCAACGGCAACCTTGACATGATTTATGTTTCGTTTCATTAGGAATTCCTCAAATTCGAGCGAGGTAAAACAGCTGCCTCTGTCTGAGATAATTCGCCTCGGCCTACTGTAATAATTAAAGTATTTTTCAAGCGCCGCAGTCACTTCACGAGTACTTGTTGAGTTTGTTGGATATAGCTTCACGAACTTTGTGAAAGAGTCAACTACCACCAAAATATATTTTCTTTTCGATTTTATTGACGGCAGGGGACCAAAGTGGTCGATGTGTAAGGTATCGAACGGAATTGGCTTTTTCGGAATGTTGTACAAATGTCTCTGTCGGGATGGAATAGGCATGGCGTACATAATGCATTTTAGGCAATTTTTTATAAAGTGCTCTACTTTCTGACGCATACCCGGAAACCAATAGTATTGAAATATCTTATCATAAGTCTTGTCCACTGCCTGATGACCGGCCTTTTCGTGCATTAATCTTGTTACATTATTTTCTAGTTCCTCTGGAACGTATAAAACCTTTCGACCGTTTTTAGATATCTTACAAACAAGGCCGTCTACTAAGTCAAATCCCTCAACATTTCCCTTTTCTAAAAGTTCACGTATACGCCTAATCTTTTCATCACGCTCTTGCAAAACTTGTATTTGAAAATCAACCTCATTCGTATCTACGGCAGCTATCTGGCAACGACTTAAGGCATCAACATGCCCCATGGAGGCACCACCGCGGTGTATAACTTTATAGTTATAATTTTCTAGCTCAAGGGCCCATCTTGCAATGCGACTGTTTATTTGCTTCTTCTGCAAGGTCATGGCGAGCGAGTTGCAGTCTGTTATGATCTTGAATGGAATTCCCTCCAGATATACTCTGAATCGTCGCAAGGCATAAATGATAGCGAGTGTTTCCAACTCGAAGCTGTGATATTTAGATTCTGCAGTCGTGGTGGTTTTCGAAAAATATGCTATTGGGTGAAGTTTTCCGTCCGTCTGTCTTTGTAATAGTACGGCGCCGAAACCGGTGGCACTTGCATCACAGTGCAATTCGGTATCTCGCTCTGGATTATAGATGGCAAGCACAGGGGGTTCTATTAGCTTACTTTTTAATTCATCGAATGCTAATCTGCAATTTTCGTCGAATTTGTATTCTGTACCTTTTTTCAATAAATTAAGTAGCGGTCTAGCAACTTTGGAAAACGACGGAACAAAACGTCTGAAGTACGAAAGCAATCCTATACAAGAGTGCAACTCTTTCTGATTGCTAGGTACGGGGTATTTCTGGATGTCTCTGACATGGGACTCACTCAATGTAATACCACTGGCAGATACGGAATATCCTAGGTATTCTATTTCATAATAGCCAAACTTACATTTTGATAGATTCAACTTAAGACCCCGATAACTAATTCGTTTCAGTAACGTGTGTAAAATGATTTTATGTTCCTCAAATTTTTTTGTCGCTATTAATATGTCATCCATATACACAACTATCTTCGTCAATTAAATCCTTAAATATATTGTTTATAAAACGTTGGAAAACGGCTGGGGCATTTTTAAGACCGAACGGCATTTTTAAATATTCGTATTGCCCACTAGGCGTTACAAATGCGGTATACGGGACTGACTCTGGCGATATATCAACTTGGTGAAACCCGCTTTTTAAATCTAGGACTGAAAACATTTCTTTACCTTCTAAATACTCTATGCAATCATCGACGAGGGGTAAAGGGTAATTGTCGCGAACCGTTAATTTGTTCAATCCCCGATAGTCGACACACAACCGAGTTTGCCCGTTCTTCTTCTTAATGAGCACTACAGGCGAAGCGTATGGCGAATTGCACGGTCTGATTATTCCATCAGCTTCTAAATCTCTTATAATATCCTGAACAATCTTCTTTTCCGAAAAGGACAGGCGTCTAGGCGCGCAGTGGAACGGGACGTCAGAGGTTAGATGAATCTTCATCATATATTTAAAGGGCTCAACAGGAACACTACCAGGTTCAATATAAGCTTCATGAACCAGGTCATTTATTTGTACCCTTCGGTCTGGCTCTAGCTTACAGTTTACGTCTAAATCTACGGCACTGCAGACAGTTTCTATATTAAATATGTCTGGTAATTCGGAATGAGTACTTTCGTTCGAACCGATCATTGCATTCACGTCTGATATATTTTGCGCTTCTATTCTATTCTGTAGTTTGCTTTCAGCCAAAAGATTGAACTCACGTAAAGTTTTGAATAAGTCAGTCGGTGGTGAGGTGCAGATGTTTTTATTCAGCGAAAATAAGTCAACTTTATCATATTTCAATTTACGTTTTATTAAATGAATATCAAAAACTTTAAGAAAATCACGACCGAGGATAATTGGCACGGTCATTTCTTCATCCGGCGGAACATAGACTTTAATTTCATTAATAACATTTTTAAATTCAATGGTGCAAATAACTTCACCGATAATATTTAAATCACGCCCTCCAATACCCCGGTATCTGCCTTTCAGTGGGTAATGATTTATTTTTGCTTCCGGCACGTACGACCGCTTTATCAAATTAATTGGACTGCCAGTGTCAAAAAGGGAAAAAATTTTAGTAAAATCTGCACTGCTCACCGACTTATGTGAAAAGGCAACACTTACCAGACTTAATGATTCTACTTCATCACAGCAGCTCTTCCAATCGTGTACGGCAGCAACAGCTCGCTCTCCCATGGGTTTCAAAATCTTCCGGGGGTTTGGGCACGACTGGTGACTATGGCCTACTTGCCAACAGCGAAAGCATGATCCCTCGGGGCGTACAGGGTAAGGGCAGTTCGGTTTTATGTGTCCTCTTTTGGAGCAATTGTAGCACAAAGGAGTTTCATGCGTCTCCTTGTCGGAAGTGGCAGCTTGTTTCACGGCAGTATTCGACATTTTAGGCTTTACTGTACTAACTGCCGAACGGCGAGGGGTAATGGTTGAATCCAATTTCAAGTAGCGATCGTAATAACGATTGATGAGCCTCTTGAGTTCGCTTAAGGTTTGCGCAGTCATCAGCAAATTTATGTTGGCAACACTGCCGCTTATGCCATCGAAAATGAAATTTAATACTTCTATGTCTTCAATGCCTCCTTGCTTCGCGATGGATTGCATCGCCAATATGTACGAATGCAATGTTTCTTCCCTCTTATTCCAACGTCGCTCTGCTAGCGCTCGATATATGTCGTGGCGGCTGACG
>NW_023472238.1:0-4171 GCF_013731165.1 Rhagoletis pomonella
GCAATTTCTCCTTTATACAGGTATATTTGTTTTGAAAGGTAATATTAACTATGATTCATACTACCATTTTTTATTGCTTCACAGTGGAATAAGACTTCTTTCAAATGAAAAGTCACTTAATAAAGACACAGTCGTTGCTCAAAAAATTTTAGAAGATTTTGTCAAATTTTTTGGTAACTTATATGGCGACGAACAAGTTAGTTTTAATATTCATGGTCTGCTTCACTTATCTGATTCGGTAAAAAAACTCGGTCCATTAGATTCTTATTCAGCATATAGATTTGGAAATTATATGCAATTTTTAAAAAAAATTATTAAAAGCCCAAGCAACATTCTTCAGCAATTGTCTTTGAGACTTAAAGAAAGGCAGGGGTATGAATCAAGTTGCAATAATTTTGGTTCCTTTACTATCAGTGATAAAAAAGATAAAGATAGTTATTGTTTTTGTGAGAAAATTGGGCCTATTAAGGTTGTGGATGTCATAAAATCAATGGAATCGGATATAATTATTTGTAAAGCTTTTCAAAAAATCGAAGACTATTTTACTGAACCTCTTCATTCATCCACGAGTTTGGGCATAGTTGTAGCAAGTGATTTGGCCATTGAAACAGTTCAAATTGCCTTCAAAGATATAAAATATAAATATTTTTGTATTCCGTTTGGTGGCAAGTTTCTGTTAATACCCCTGCTGCACCATTTGTTTCACGATTTTTTTAACTTTACCACACATTCATAATTAACAAATTACCGATAATTATAGTTTAAGTAATTGCAAAAAACATGAAATTATTGCACATGAATTCTAGCAACTCTATTTTGGACGAGTCCTTCGTTGATGAAACCCAATTAAATGGTAAGTGAAATGCCTTAAAAGTGTACATATGCATATATATATAATTTAATGATTCTCACTTTTCAGCGAACCAGCCTGCAATTGTCAGAAGATGCTTTGATGAAACAACTTCCGACGAAGTGATGGAGGTTAGGGAGGAAAGCAGAAATGGGCAACAGAGACCCGATAATAAAGGTTTGTTTCTGCTAAAATTATCGCTAAACTTAATACGATATTATCTGCAGAGATTCTGGATGCCTTGGAAGTCATAACCCTACGTTTGGCTACGATCGAAACTAATGTAAGTAATAGCATCTCCGTTTTCATACTTATATCACATCGGCCACAGTGACATTTATCCGATAAATGCCTTTTCTTGCCATAATTTATGTTGTCAATGTTCGATATGTATGCATTTCATTAGCAAGTTGTCCTGCAAAAAAACCAGGAAATAATTAGCCGCCAAGTCGAAGAACTTGTCGAGAAGGTGAGTTTTTTTTTATTACTAATAGCGTTTTCTTTTCTCGAAAAAATGCTGCATTTATTTTTCTTGTTTATTTAATGTTATACCATACTTTTATAAAAAAAATAAACATTGAATAAACAAAGGAAAAACAGCCGAAACTTATTTAAATATCGCGTTCCTATGTATAAATTCATTTTCCCACCACTGTATATTTTATGTTTTAATTGATAACAAATGTTTCCCAATAGATGGTTAATAAGTCGGAAATGTTGGCAGAAAACAAAATCCTGAGAGAGTGCAAAGTGACTTTGCAAAAGATTGAACTGTCAATTGGACGTATGACTGGCGAGGTACGAGACCAAATTTTAGATGAGGTGGCGAGCAGTTTTCCAATCAATTCAATTACTTCCGTCAGTGATATTGAGGACAAAATTATGAATCGTCCGGAATACGCTCAAGCAATGGTAATGAAGCTTGGTTTCTTTCAAGCTTAAAATTCTCATACCTTCCTTTCGATGCATTTTTCTATAGATAACGTACTTCCACAAATTGAAAGGAGCATCCGAAGACGTCTCTACGGTATTGAAATACATTTTCACTGACGAACTATTACTGAATTTTAATTGGGATGGCAGGTGGGAGAAACAGGCTCTTTGCAAATTAAAATTAGTCGAGATCTGTCTGCGAGGTAAATTGCGTCTACTATTGAAAGTAAATATTTGGTTATTAATATTTTCTTTTTTACTTTATGTAGATGTTTTTAAAACACAGGCATCGTATGACTTTCAAAAGGCGGTGAAAAGGTCAATCGAGCTTAGCCATCACCGATTGAAGCAGAAAAAGTACCAGCTTAATAAATCTAAGAAATAATAGATTAATTTATGTAATTTTAAGTTTACTTTTCCTCGTATTAATAAGTTCCACATTTGAGTAATAATTTATGAAGCGGCCCCCCTAAAATGTCACAAAGGTATAAGAATTAATTTTTGCATTCAACACAGATTGTATCCTAATATATTGGGCCCTATCTGCGGTTAAGCCTAGATATGTGTATATGCCAGAAAAATACTTTGCAGAAGTTGAAAATCTGTTTAAAACGTTTTTCTTAATTAAACACTTTGTTAAATATTTTTCGTTAAATATTTCTGTAATTGCAATTGCTGCGAATTGAATTTCATGAAACTTTTGTGAAAATGTAAGCGTCTTGCCTATCTAAAAACTAGATATTAACTATTGAATAAGATTCCAATCGTATCAATAATTTCACGTCATTGCCTAAAATTTCCACTCGACTAGAGTATTAATACGGAAAAACTTGGCAGCACTGCATATTTTTCGACGATTTTCGTCGTTTACTTATTTCGCCACGACAGTAGACAATGCCAATGTTGTCGAGTCGTACAATTTAGCATAATTTACGACTTACGCAATGAGGCTGAATATCTAGTTTATAGAAAAGTAAGACGGCTACATTTTTACAAAGTTTCATGAAATTCGTAAAAAAAGTTTCCCAGCAATTGCAATTACAGAAATATTTAACTAAGTGTTTAATTAAAAAAAAACCTTCTAAACCGCCGATAAAACTTAAGCTAACTTTAGATGCTTTAAGAGCATTTATCCATGAAAAAGAAAATGTTGAAAAAACGTTTCTTTGCAGATAGGGCTCGATATGTTTGGATACAAACTGTATAAAATGCAAAAATTAATTCTTATATCCGTCACTTTGTGACATTTTAGGGGGCCGCTTTATAAATTAGTACTACATTTTTTTCATACAAATTTTCAAAATTTTTTTTATGTAAATGAATTCTGAATATTTTTAATTTTTGGTTCTAATATAATATATAATATAATATTTATATAAACTATAATATGAAACTTTGAGTTATATGGTTTATATTATAGAATGAACTATATTTTCATAAATAATCAATGCAAAAAAATTGTTCATGAAAATAATCGTAAATATTTATTAGAACAAGGCGTACACTTTCATTTGTCGCCTGTTATATATGTGTACATATTTAAAATTATATTCCTTTTTTTAAGAATTTATTATTAATAAAATAATTAAACATGCATAAATTTTAATTTTTATTCATCAAATATGGGTATTTACATCAGAGCTGCCTAGATTTTACATCAGTTCTGACTAATAATCGAGTCAGGTCTGATCGGTCAGCGCTGACGCATAATTCATTCAGAAATTCCAAGTCATACAATCAGCTGATCGGTCAGCGCTGACGCATAATTCATTCTGAACTGACAAGTCCGACAATCAGCTGATCGATCAGCTCTGATGCATAATTCCTTCAGAACTGACAAGTCCGACAATCAGCTGATCGGTCAGTTCTAATAGAATTGAAGGTCACTGCTGGCATGAGTAAGCGAAATAGCGATACGACTGGTAAGCTGGAAATTGTATGTGTTGAAAAGCGATGGGCGATCACACGTACATGAAAATTTCGGTCAGAAAATGCACTTTGCCTTTAAAAATCTGATAGAAACTCGACACTACGCTCTAACCGGAAATTTTGTCAGTACTACCGGGCAGATGATAAGTAATATGACCGACAGTGTTCCTGCAGGGCAGTGAGCGCCGAAATTTGCAGGCTAACGTTGAGACTTCGCGGCAGACAGATAGGCAGGCAGGCAGGCAGACAGCGAAACGTTCCGGCGAATTAACAAATCAAGCAGCTTTTTTGGAAGTACTAGCAAAAGCAACTGCTGGTAGTGGTAGATAGTAGCGAACAAGGCGAATTAATATAAGGCGGTGTTACTAGCTCAGCTGATTTTGTGTATGTGTTTCGCCGCACGGCTTCTGATATCAAATTGAAAAATTTTGTTTGAATTTCTACACACACTCTTACAGA
>NW_023472239.1:0-4171 GCF_013731165.1 Rhagoletis pomonella
AACTTAGTGGCTAAAAGCGAAAAATTCAACATTTTGCCGAGAAGAAGCCCACGATTCAACACAATGGTGACCCTTTCTACGGAACAATTCCAGCAGCTCCTGAATTCAGTAAGCAAGAGCAACGTACGTGTTGGCACTTTCAGCACGTGTAACGCACGCTATAATGGTGAGCGCAATCCAACGAAAGTGGAAGAATTCATCGCATCAGTATCAACATTCAAGATGGTGGAAAAGATTAATGACGCCGACGCGATTAACGGGATGCCCATGCTGCTCGAGGGTGATGCTGCGGAGTGGTGGCGCGGTGTGAAGGATCAGGTATCTACATTCACTGACGTAATTCGCAGGCTCCGTGAAAGTTTCTTGCCTGCAAAACCAGCTTGGAGAATTTATTCGGAGATTATGGAGAGTAAGCAGCAGAAGAACGAGGCAACGGACACCTTTATCCGTAAGAAGCGTGCATTGTTTGCGCAGTTACCCAACATTCCAGCCGAAGCTGATCAAATTGATATGTTGTTTGGCATGCTAAGCGCGAATATACGGGAAAGAGTAGGCCGTCAAAAGATTTCTTCATACGAAGATTTATTAAACGAAGCTCGTGAAGCAGAACTTTTTTTAAGTGAACGCGAAGCCTCCAGAAAACCGCAAGAGCAAATCTCCCGATGTTCTTTTTGTCATAAAAAGGGGCATACGCGCGAAACTTGCTTCAAGAAGCAGAAATGTGAGGCGAGTGAGGCAAACGCCGCTACAATCGCCGCGGCCATAGCTGCTAAACCGAAGTTTGCATGCTATGGATGTAATGCACCTGGCGTGACGCGTGCTAACTGCTTGGCTTGCAACAAAAACAAGATATCTTCTGGTGGAACTGTAAATTTTAATTCAGTATCTTCAGTTAATGTTGGTCGAGACATACCAAAGGCCAACGTGCAGATTTTTGGTGTACCAGGGCAAGCATATTTTGATACCGGCGCGCGTACTAGCGTAGCAAGCGCAAATTTGAAGAGGGTGATGGATTTCAAAGGCTTCCAATACCAAAACATTACGTGTGACATCGCTTTAGCAGACGGAGTTGTATCCAGGAAAAATTGCTTGGCAACAGTGTGCGAAATTTTAATTGGTGGTCGCAACATTAACATCCAGTTCATAATATTACCAGATGCTGATCGTAACCGTACTCTGCTTGGTGCAGATTTCTTAGAGAAAGCGGGTATTGTACTAAACATGGCGCAGAGGTATTGGTATTTCGAAGATAATCCGATGCAACACTTCGATTTCGCTGAAGCTGTGCGGTTTAACCTAATCGAAACTGTCAAAGTTGCGAACGTTACACCTCCTCGAAGAATACCAGTCAAACAACCGCGTTCAGAAGCGTATGTGTCTGAGTTTGAAAACTATGGTCCTGAAATTCCAACCAGTGATTACTCGCCACATTCTATTCAGGCCATATTCAAAGATGTATTGCCACCAGATGCGCTGACACCAAAGCGACAAGCAGAACCTGCTCTCTTTCCTGGCCTTGTCTATAGGCGAAACGACGACGATGACGATGATTATATGAGGATATGTTCCATGAACTTCAAGGTGGTAAAATCGACGGATGGAGTTAGCCTGGACGCACAACAGAAGCAGCAGCTCGACGCAGTTCTGCAAGGAAATGCAGAAGTATTTGGTAATATCACTGAACCAACACCGCACGCTGAGCATCGAATTAACACAGGTAACCACGAACCGATTTTTAGTCCTCCGAATCGCCTTTCTTTCGCCAAAACGCGCGAGCTAAAAGCCGAAGTCGATAAAATGATCGAAGCTGATATCGTTGCAGAATGTGAGTCGCCGTGGGCATCTCCCGTTGTGATGGTACCCAAAAGAACCGGTGGAATTCGTGTCTGTATTGATTACAGGAAAATTAATGCTGTAACCGTGCCAGACAGATATCCACTACCCCGTATGGATGATCTACTGCACGCAGCAAAGAGTACTAAATATATGACAACATTAGATCTTCAAAGTGGTTATTATCAAATAAAATTTAATGATACAGATTCGTACCAAACTTGTTTTATTACTCCTTTTGGAACTTATTTATTTAAGAGAATGCTGTTTGGCTTGCGTAATGCACCTGCAACGTTCCAGCGTCTTATGGATCGTTTTAAAGCCTCCGTTCCCAAGGTTCAACTGCTGGTTTATCTCGATGACTTGATTGTTTGTTCTCCTTCGTTTTTAGATCATCTTAAAGACCTCGATGCCGTTCTCTCTAAATTGCAAGAGTATAAGTTGCGCATAAATAATAGTAAAAGCCGATTTTGTTGCGAGCAAGTAAAGTATTTAGGGCATGTTCTCACAACTGATGGAATATGCGTTGACCAGGAAAAGACTTTTGCCATTAGTCAGAGAAAGGAGCCGAAGAATATTAAAGAGCTCATATCATTTATTCAAACTTGTTCTTGGTACAGAAGGTTCATTAACGGCTACGCGGAGATATCGAAACCATTAACTGAACTTACAAAGAAAAACGCGAAATGGGTTTGGACTACAAAACAAAGAGATGCATTTGAAGCGCTTAAGCAAGCTTTGACGTCAGCACCTATTTTAAAACAAGCTCAAGACAACATGCCGTTTTGTATAAAAACCGATGCTAGTGCTTATGCGCTAGGCGCAGCTTTACTCCAGGGGGAGGAAAATAATGAGCATCCTATTGAGTACGCGAGTCGATTGTTGTCAGCGGCTGAAAGAAACTATTCAACTACGGAGCGCGAAGCTTTAGCTATCGTGTGGGCGTGCTCAAAGTTTCGAGGATACATAGAAGGAGCTGAAATAATTTTATTAACTGACCATCAACCTCTGAAGTGGCTACTAACAATAAAGTCTCCATCTGGTCGCTTAGCACGATGGGCATTACAGATCCAACAATACGATTTTAAAGTTAAATATAACCCTGGTAAAACCAATTCATTGGCCGATATGTTATCTCGCCCGTCATGTGATGACGATCATAGCCAAGTAGATGAGAACTACATATGTGCTTTTCAAGTTGATTTTCCCCGTAAGAGTCCAAAAGAAATACGAGATGAACAGTTAAAAGATGAATACCTGAAAAAGATAATTTCGTCAATAGAGTCACAAGATGACAATCTAACATTTTGGTCCAGCAGAGGTGACTTGTTAAACTACGGAATTCTATTTTGCTATGCCAATGAAGAAAAAGAAGATGCTCAAATGGTAGTACCCGAACATGAGCGTGAGGGGCTATTAAAGAAATATCACAATGAAAGCACTGCAGGACATTACGGTGTAGAAAGGAGTATACATCGAATCGCTACCCGTTACTATTGGCCAGGCATGCGAACTGACATAACAAAACATGTCAAAACCTGTATAGGATGCCAGCGATATAAAGCTACAAATATGAAGCCTATGGCTCTTCTTCAAACCACAAGTTGCAACCAAAGGTTCGAAGTTGTAGCGGTTGACTTATTCGGTCCTCTACCAAAAACAAAAGATGGCTTACAGTGGATATTGGTAGCAGAAGATGTAGCGTCGCGTTGGATAGAAATATTCCCTTTAAAGGAAGCAACCGCTGAAGCGTGTGCTAAAACGTTGATTGACGAAGTATTTCTTCGTTATCCGATTTCAGCCGACGAGGAATTCCATAACGAAGAAATACTTCGTCAGCTGAAATCGGATACTGGCGTTCAGTTTGTATCCGCGATAATGCAAAAGGTTTCATATTGCATGGGAATCGAGCAACAATTCACACCTGTCTACCACCCGCAAGCTAATCCTGTCGAGCGCAAAAATAAGGACATCAAAACCCAATTAGCGATCCTTGTTGGCAATGAACATAATACGTGGGATCTTAGTCTGCCAGCAATAAGATTTGCGATGAACACCGCAAAATGTCAAAGCACTGGCTTTACCTCAGCTTACCTCACTTTTGGAAGGGAGTTACGTACTCTCGACGACGTGCAACATGACGTTAAGGCCATTGTGAAATCCGAAAACTTTGTTCCACAAATCACGCCTTACCTTCAAAAACTCAACAATGATTTGAAACGAGCAAAGGAAACCGAGAAGCATATACAAGACAAAAACAAGGACTACTTTGATCAACGCAGGCGACCTCAGGTACCGAGGTACTAGTAACTACGCATACTCTAAGTCAAGCATCAAA
>NW_023472240.1:0-529 GCF_013731165.1 Rhagoletis pomonella
TTCAGGCTATTAATTATGTCTACAAACTAGAAACAGAAAAATAAATATATTCCGCGCTCTATTTATTATTTTACTAACCATAATAGACATCACTGGGGCGCCAGGCCCAGGTTTACCACACAGAAAGGGAATTCTGAAAGGTGTTCTCTGCAAAAGGTGTTCAGCCCCCCTTCTTTGGCAACACAGAAAGGAGAATTCTACTGCCTGAGGGTTATAATTCCTAAGTGCGGCCGAAGGCCGCCTACGCAGAAAGGTTTTCTCTGCAAAAGGTGTTCAGCCCCCTCCTGTGGCAACACAGAAAGAGAACTCTACTTTGTGAGGGTTATAATCCCTAAGTGCGGTCGAAGGCCGCCTACGCAGAAATACATTTGTGAAAAAGAATATTTTTTTTATAAAAACTTGTTTTTTCAATTTTTAATTAACTTTTTTATTCTTTTTTCTAAATAGCCCGGTATCTGATTTGGCATAATTTCTTTTATTAAAAAATCTCACGGTTTCTGTTAGTTGGGTCATATTCCACTTCAAACTG
>NW_023472240.1:629-4171 GCF_013731165.1 Rhagoletis pomonella
TTAAAAAATCCCACGGTTTCTGTTAGTTGGGTCATATTCCACTTCAAACTGCTCAGTTTGCCTAAGAAAATTCCGCTTTTCCCTTTTTTGCTACGTGTTACTAATTAATTAGTCTTTGTATATTTATTGATTCCTGCAAAATTGGACCATTTAATATCAATATTAACGCACTTTTCTGCATTGTTTACATATTTTTCTATGCGTTTTGGCATTTCTCTCTCGCAAAAATTACGCTCAAAAATCCTCTCTCATGAGCGCAATCGTGTATTCTATCATTCTTGAGTGGGAATGTGTGCATTGCTCAGCAGGCGCTCTTCGTATGTGAAACACACATGTGCTCAGAGAGCGCTCAGCATTCTTTAGGGGTGGCTCACAAGCAGTGTTGCCGCGCCGTCTCAAGAAAATATATCCCTGACCAAGCCAAAAATGTATCCAAATGTATCCACTTTTCTTTCTTTACATATACATCTCATAATTTGTAAGAAAACCAAACATTTTCATGAAAAATACATAATTTCACCCATCCTAAGGACCTGGAATACATGTGCATAAAATCAAACATTTGTAATTTCAATTTATAAAGTACATTTTTTGTGCATAAGTATTTTGCAAAGTGAATATAATAAATAGCAAGTACACTCTAAAAAGAGCATGTAAAACTACTACTGAAAAGTTTCTATTTTTCAACAAGAATCTGTATAAATATACGTATAGGATGTTCGGTATTTGATTTTGAACTTGAGATCTTTAAAATATACACATATATAGAATGTTTAAAATTGCAAAAATTTTCAAACTACAAATACATTTCCTACTAATAATAAACATTACTTTATTTTAAACATTCTATGTGTAATTTTGCTCTTGCGACAAATTCGTTATGTACTGTTTACAGTAAGTGATTAATTTTATTACACGGCGTGCAAATTTGCACACATTAAAAGAGGAAACTGGTTACCTCTCTCAATATGCGGAAATAAACAAAATTTGTTTAGAGTGTATTTAAAGTCTTTTCAGTAAAATTCATAAAAGTTTCCTTAAATAAATCAAATTTAGTTTTTTAAACTACATTGAAATCTTCTTTCTTTTTAAATTAACAAATGAAAATATATGATATGAAAGAGATTACTACAGAAAGAGTATAATTTACTTTATATATATCGTCGTTTAAAGTACAAAACCACGTATCGTCATTCTGCAAAACCGCGTAACTGACATTTGCTGCCAAAAATTGGATTTGCTCACACAGCTCTTGGCTCAATCCTTATCCATTCGTCCTGAAATATTCTAGCCAGAAATGCGATTGCTTTATAAAAAAGATAACTATTTTGAAATATAAGTGTTTTTACTCTCTAGAAATTAATTTATGCACCGTCACATACGCGGTTTTGCATTATCTTGATACGCGGTTTTGCATTTTGTTGATTCGCGGTTTTGTACTTTAAACGACGATATGTATATTAAGATCTTGCTTAAAGCATCCTTTTAAGCTAATTAAAGCAATTGCGCTTATACCTATTTTGGTGAGATCTCTTCATATGTTCATTGCTTCGTTCACAAAAAATAAAATGCTTTAATTTCACGCTTAAGTAGCGATTCTTTATACGTTTAGAAAACGTAATGCTTTCTACCATCTTTAATGAAAATCGATTTTTGAACGAAAAAAACTTTATAGGAAATATTAAATTTTGGGCTATTTAAAAAAGTATCCATATTTATACTGGCTGGAAAAATAAGTATCCCGCAAAAATTCGTCTAAAAATGTATCCAATCACAAGCAGGAGTATGTTCCGCTCTCAAACCAAATCGTGGTTTCCTCAACTAAGATTTGGTAACTATGACTAAACCATGAGTTGAAAGAAAGCTTATCTGCATTAGCAGAGCTTAATAACATCCTTTTATGGAACATACGTTAGTTGAATGAAATTTGTAAAAATATGCTTCAAAGAAATATTTATTATTATTTACCAAACTCTTCATCTAAATTAACGATTTTGTACAACCTAGATTAATATTAGAAGTTTTAATATATGTAAGTATTTAGTTATAATTACCAACATATGTTAATAGTTCCCAATCCTTGGTAACAGTTCCCGAATATAGTAAAAATTCGGGAACTAAATATCTTTAGTTGTCGAAACTAATCCCTTTCCTCAGTGTAGAAATGCGCACCACACTGAGAAAAAGGATTAGTTTCGACAACTAAAGATATTTAGTTCCCGAATTTTGACAATATTTGGGAACTGTTACCAAGGATTGGGAACTATTACCATCGATTGGTTATTATAACTAAATATATTAAAGCTTCTAATATTCATCTAGGTTGTAACAAATCGTTAATTTAGTTGAAGGGTTTGGTTAATACTAATAAATATTTCTTTGAAGCATATTTCTACAAATTCCATTCAACTTAACGTATGGTTCATAAAAGGATGTTATTAAGCTCTGCTAATGCAGATAAGCTTTCTTTCAACACGTGGTTTAGTCATAGTTACCAAATCTTAGTTGAGGCAACCACGATTTGGTTTGAGAGTGGAACATATTCATGCTTGTGAGCCACCCCTAAAGAATGCTGAGCGCTCTCTGAGCACATACGAAGAGCGCCAGCTGAGCAATGCACACAGTCCCACTTATTGAATCGTTTGAATGCGCTAGTATGCCGACCATTGCATTGTGCGTGGAAATCATTGCTCCGCTACCGCTGTTCGTATATGGGTGAAACACGCATGTGGTCCCAGAGCGCTCAGTAAGTTATGGCATGTCGATCGCTGCGCCATGTGTGCTATGACATGCCCATACTTGTTTGTCACAGTTTCAGTTTTGCTATCATCGCGGGTTGTTTCGGTGCGCGCATAGTTTAAAATTTAATTAAAAATATAAAGTTCGATGCCAACCGGGGTTTTTCAGTGGATATATAATTCATGTGAATTATAATTTGAAAGTGTCTATTTAGCTAAGGAAAAAGCAAAGCAGTATACTTCCAGCAGATATTGACCTGGGTTTTCGCACGACTGTTCCTGTTTCATCGTTGTTTTTTAGGAAATTCTTACCACCATATACATATGTATTATTTACTTTAGTAACTAACTTATGTAAATATGTACGTATTTTTATGCTTAATATATGCAAATAAAAGAAGAAAGTAAACACAACAAACATCGAGTAAATTTTTATTTGTGTCAAACTGAAACTTTTTTCCCAATAATAAACGGTTAGCTGATTCAAGTCTACGGCAAGTTCACAAGATTAATTGAAAACTTGTATCAACCAAAGCATTGTTTATATTTGCTCAACAATGATTTTATTCAACTAACAATATTGTCCAATCAAGGTAGTCGTTTTGTAATTATTAACAAATATACATTTGTCCCAACTAGAAGTCTTAAGTAAATTGCAGACTTTCGTGAACTATATATTTATTTCGCCATATCCAACTATGCCACTTGATCACTATAACCAAATCTTGGTTATTATAACTAAACCTTTTTCTGGGTGCACCGTTCCTTAGGGTATGGGATCGTTCTCAGTTTCCGTCTAACAAT
>NW_023472241.1:0-4170 GCF_013731165.1 Rhagoletis pomonella
AGTGTTTTACTTTAACCCCAAACGCAGTGGAAGGCCTCGCGTCGCTATGGTCCTTCGAGCCGGATAGAAAGGCACCTATGGGCAGATTTACAAAAAAAAACAAGCAAAGACAATTAAATGTGAACATTTAGTGCAAAGAGTGAAACGAACAAATCCATAAACAAGATTAGTTAGTGCTTTATACAAGCAAACAGAAAATAACATTAAAGTTTAAACAAATACAAAACATTATGTATACACAGGGAACTGAAAAACAAAACTTTAGTTAAAATTTGTACATGCAAATACATAAACTACAAAAACGAAAAACATATTCAGAAACACAAGAAGAAAACCGCAACGAAAAGGAGCAAGAAAACAAGTATCAACCAGGGAAGCAGCAACAGCAAAACGTTCAAGACCAGTAGGCGAAAAGCAAGGATCGACATTGGAGTCAGCAAACAACAACAACACTCATCAAAAGCGCGGCATACATACATATGTATGCATATCAACTTTTACCATTACAAGACAAAAGGGCCGTAAGAAAAATATTTTGGTTTCCATTATAAAATTATTATATTAATACTATATTAATTAATATTGAAAAAAGTCGCAAACACAAATAGTACATATGAAAATAAATAAATGCGCTAAGTCTCTACTTCTGGGCAAATTCAAATATACGGGTACATGCATACATACACAAAGCCCAGCTATATTGTCACAAAAATAATATCAGTTCAGCTTACCCAGTAAGTGCCTAAATATATAAACGTACAAACATACGTATATACAGGCATATGTACATACATACATGCATGGTGATCCCTTTGTTTACCTACGTACTTATTTGTATCCTATCTGTTTGCGCATAATAACAAAGCGCCTTCTCAAACCAAATTAGCGTGCATTCCAAAGCACAGCTTTTAAAAACATTCTTACTTGCTAATAAATATTTTTTGCTTACGTTTTGCGCCTATTCTTCGCCCCCACAAGCAGTGCAGCGCTCAGTATACTGCAACTGCACAACCATAGGCACATACATACATATAGATTCTGCGCTCCCAGCAGTACTAACTACTGTTTGGTCGTTTGAAGAATTTTGTTTTTCAGAAGTTTTCGCACAAACGTTCGTATATACATACATACATACATACTAACGCATTTATATCGTTGAAACAATTGCATTGTACATTCACTTATATATAAATACCCATATTAAAAAAGTGAACCCAGCAGTAAATTTGGTGGTAATAACCCAGCAGCAAATTTACCACTTCCCAAAAATATATATTGACAAGAACGAACACTCTCGAACCACTTTTAAAATAATACATATATATTAATATACATATAGAATAAAAATTAAAACCCAGTAGAAAAATTCACGGGTCACAAATAAAAAAAACATTTAAATACATACAGTCCACAAAAACATACAATTAACCACAAATTGCTCAACCAAGAGCCTCCTTTACATACAAAAATACTCAGATATAAAAAGATTTCCTAATATTCAAAATGCCAGCTGAACAAAGCCCCAAAAATAGTTCAAAAATTCCAAGGAAATCAACTCCCGCCAAAATCGTTGAAAAGCTTCAGACTTCTACCGAAGCAAAAAACTCAGAAAAAAGAAAATCTCATGACCCGTGTGCGCAAAAATTTAATATCGAAAATGATGGCTTCATGAGATATTGTGCCAGACTCACCTCTTCTCCCATAGAGGAATTCACAGAGTCGGCCCTCGAAATAAAAGAAAGAACTATTGACAATTTCTGGGCGCGGTTACAAGCCGCATATGACTCACTTTTCCTAAAAGATGAGAAAGACCTTCCAGATAATTTTTTGGCGTTGGCGGAAGGCAAGTATCAATTTAGTATTGATACTTATGAAATGACTAAATCAAGGATCTTAGATCAACTCAAATTGATCCGAGCTATAAGTCCCCCAAGCTCTCACTCCCGAGAAGCAAAGAATTCGCACACAGAAGAAAATCCTCACATGTATCTGCAACTCCCGCCATGTGATACAGAGATTTTCCACGGTGGTTATGAAGAATGGCAATCTTTCCGAGATATGTTTACCGCCGTCTACATAAACCACCCCCGATTATCATCCGCGCAGAAATTTTACCACCTCCGGTATAAAACAAAAGGGCAAGCCGGTCAAATCGTCAAGCAATTCCCTCTTAGCGACGAGAATTTTGACCTGGCATGGCAAGCATTAAGCGAGCGTTACGAAAATAAACGCATACTAGTGGATAACCAAATCCAAATTTTAATGAATCTTCCTAGTGTTCACAAAGAAGACAGCCAACAAATTATTGATCTCCAAAGCAAAATAAAAACATGTCTGTCCATTTTAAATACTCAAAAGGTTTTGACAGACAGCTGGGACCCCATTCTCATACATATTTGCGTATCCAAATTGCCCAGAGATACCCGATTACAATGGGAGCAATCATTGCCCACAAGAAGAGATCTTCCCTCATGGTCTCAAATGGACGAATTCCTAACGTCCAGATTTCAAGTATTAGAAAGGGTAGAAATGAAATTTCCAAGACGTGTACCCAGGAATTCTAATCTCTCAAAATCTAACGGTAAAATCAAAGTATTTCAAACAAATTCTAAGATGGTATTTTCTTGCTATTTATGCAACACACCACATCCTATGAAAAAATGTCCAACATTTAAGACATTCTCAATACAAAGGCGCGTAAAATTTGTTAAAGCTAATAAATTATGCCAAAATTGCCTCGCCTTCAATCATACCTTGGCAGAGTGCAAGTCACCATTCAAATGCATGTATTGTCAGAAAAGACATAACTCGTTACTGCATGTTCATTCAAATAAAGGCCATTCCAAAAAGGCTAGCATAAAAGAAAATATTAAGAAATCGATCAACCCCGATCGACAGATACATGAAAGCTCTGGTCATACCCAAAAGACCATAGCCCCACAAAATAAAGAGCAAGTGATCCCCTATGATCACCACCCAACCAATATGCAAAGTCAAAAAAGTAAGAGCGCAACACAGCACAGCGCACGCGATCACCAAAGATTGCCCCCAAGAGTTAACAAGCTACAAGCCGGATAAGCAACCCACCTGCTCAAACACCGCGCATGTTAACTCGCTCCAAATTGCCAAAGAAAATGAAGTTCTCCTCCCAACTGCAATAGTGACAATAGAGCATCGAGGAGAACAGTTTCAACTCAGAGCACTGCTTGACCAAGGTGCCCAAAAAACCTGTATTTCGTCAGCAGCTCAGAAGAGGTTGAAGCTCCCAACCGAACACTCCCAGTTCGACGTATTTCATATTGGTGGATGTAACACAAAAAGCACTAAGAACGTATGTGAACTAAGTATAATTACCCGCAAGTCAAAGCGGAAGATAAATACAAAAGCTGTGGTACTGAAGCAATTAACGGAGCAAATACCGACTCCCCCCTTAAGTCGTGAATTTATTAAACAGTTCAATCCCCATGAACTAGCTGACGCTCATTTCAGCAAACCAGCACCAATAGATCTGGTTATTGGAAGCGATATACTTCCACAAATTCTCCAACCCGGAGCCCGAAAACTACAAAATTATCTAATAGCACAAAACACTATATTTGGTTGGGTGATAAGCGGTTCCGCCGCAAAACTATGAAAATAGAGGGCAATAAATAAGACCCCGCGCATTCCATGCCATATGCTCTAACCCATGAGCACACTACATAACTCAAACCAAAGGGCAATAAATAAGACCCGGTCGTTCAAAACAGTAAGCTCTAACCCATGAGCGCACTACAAAAAATACCCCAATATTTATTTACTAATATCTTTATACGCCCCACACCTAAGAAGATTACAATGCATATAGAGCATCGCCCTCTGCATAATTGTTCGCTTTCTACCTTTGCAGAACGATAACTCAAGGAAAGGCCATATATCGCCAGCAACATGAAGCCAACTCTAAGCGCCATATCCCCCCATGATACGCGGAATGCATCAGCGGTAGCGCGAATCCGGCCCACCTCAATATTACTACGTAAGCCCGTCCGAGTGCCAAGGCTACCAGACAGCGCGTAAATGGCCTACGAATGTTCCGAAGACTGCGGACTGCACTATCCAGCACACTCCTGCAGCGGGGGGGCAGTGTACAATCAACCGATTGTTATGAGGGAACACCCTAATGCCTTCTCT
>NW_023472242.1:0-4170 GCF_013731165.1 Rhagoletis pomonella
GAAATCGATTTTAAGCGGTCGTTATTCATATACCCACATACATACATACATATATTACTTTTCATATCAATTGAAGTGTATTACATGCGCCCCACGCTTTTCATTTTCAATTTCATAGATTGTTTATAATGACTTTTGCTAAAATTTCAAAATCAAAAGTTATCAAAACAAATTCTATGGGACTGAGAAATATTATTTTCTACTTTTTAGTCCATTTATAAAAGCGTTGTATATTAAAAAGTTTTTTTTATATTATTTATTTTCTACTTTTTAGTCCTGTCTGAATAAAAGTTTGCAATAGATATTAAAATAATTCAACGATATTAATAGAAAGGTGCACACACATGCATTTACATATGTATGTACATACAAACGAGCACCAATTAATTTTATTTAAAGAATGGATTGTCGTCTATTTCCGGTGTGGCAAACGTAGTACATAGGGCGACATCTAGATGTCATCTACCTCGCCCTATTCACTAATTCACTATGCTTTTTATAGGAGCTTTTCAAAGCTTTGCTTTATGGTGTCGGACACACAACATTGAAAGTTTCTGGAACACAACATTGAAAGTTTCTGGAACACAACATTGCAAGTTGATAAAAGCGTTGTAATTAGTTGTTCCTTGTTTATCAGACATAAGCTTCAGAGGCATTCCAAATAAATTGATTTCATTTTACTTCCTTTGCTATTTTTTTAACGTTACACAGTGATCTTTATTAATGTTGTATTTTTCATATCTTGGCAAAGGAAATTTTTGGAAGTTAAGTGGCCTATTTTCATAATGTCTAACACTCGAAATTTAGTGCTGATGATCTTTCAAGGTTCTAATGTAAGCATTCCTAAATATGATTATATCGTCACCTGAAAAGCAATAAATAAAATTATAGTTTAGAAAGCTAAAACCTCCCTATTATAATTGCCATTCGTACTGTCATCAGGTATTGAGAATAGAAATCGCTGCATCTTTTAGGCGCATCAATATTACATAGTTACATCCCGAGCTAATAAAAGGAAGGTAAAAAGACATAACAACATCGTAAATGAAATGGAAAAAGTCGTGACAAATATTTTAATTTTTTTTTTCATAAAATGATGTGGGGAGTTGTAATTCGATGAAATCCATCATATAAATATGTAAATAAAAGTGAATTTTGAATTTCTTATTAGTTGTGACTTTTTGCATTTCAACGATGATGTTTGTGACGATATGTACATGTAAATATTTTGGTTTGTAAATTCAGAGGATGTACAAGGTACATATAATTATATTAACTTATCGGTGGAATGTCTACACTTATAAAAAGAATGTTCTCATCGATATTTCTATAAATAATCGTTATGCGTACATACTTCTTTATGTACATACATACATTACTATGCCAAATAAAATGATTTTTTTTGGTCCCTTATGAAAATTTCGTCTTCGGTCACAAAAAAATAATAATTGAGGCGTCATTTTAGCCTTCTGTCGTCATTTTTCAGTTAGCGCTCGCAAAAATAAGAATTTTATATGAAAAAAATTTTGTTACGTTTTTTAACAAACAGTTAAAATAAAAAATAAAAAAAACAACCTTGTAGCCAATTGAAGTTTATAGTAGCTGCGACTTATCGTTGATTTTAGGCAATTCTTGTTTGTGGACGGCGTCAGTAATTTTTTTCCATGAAAAGTGTTTGCAACGATTTGTTAATATGGAAAAAAATTAACGAAACCTTCAACAATAAAAAGTAAGCACTTGCTTTTTCTTAAAATTTCAGAACTTTTAATCGATTTATTTAAAGAAATTTAAATAAAGATCTGAAATTTTAAGAAAACGCAGTTGCTAATTGTTAAATTAAATTAGTTTAATTAGTTAAATTTTGTAACCAATAATAATAAATAAATAAATTAATTAAAATTTAGTAGACTACACGGTTGGGAAGTCATAAAATATAATACATTTTATATCTCAAACACTAAATAAGCTAGTTTATTGCACTAAACTAATATTTCGATGCTTATTTTACAACCTCCTGCCGAAGTAAATATTTGTGTAAAATTCTAACTACGAGAAGCCCTAAAATTTTAGATGCAGGTAAGACAGCTAATTGACAGCAGTAGTTGCGAACAATTTACAATCGTTAACTAAGCACTTACGTTGTATACAAATAATAAAATCTAACAACTGATAAATGGTAGAAATAATTATACTTGAGTCAGAATTTCTAAAACGACCCACTTCAATTATGTGATATTTTATTTCCAAACAAATGTCTAACTTTGAATAAAAAAAAAAAAATTTGTTTCTTATATATCGACAAATGTTTTTTTTTTGTCCTTTTTACCTCAAAATTCAAATACAGACGATCTAATATACCGATTTTGACAATACAAACATCACCCAGCAAACATTGAGGTTAGTTATCGATTAGAGAATGATTAGAGAACTAGCCACATTCTCCAATCTCAACGTTAGAGAACGACTCGAAAAACGATCGAGAATCATAGCGATCTCAACAAAAATCTCTCTAATCGAATTATAATGGGATTCCAAACTGCAAACTGCGGTTTTGCTTTATAAAATAAAACGCTTTGTTTCTAAAATGTGTATTAAATGTATTTGCATTAAAATAACATAGTTTATTATTCATTCATTTGGAATATTTATTTGAATTTCCGTTGTTTCTCTAATCGTTCTCGAATCGAATTCGAATTTAGTTCTCTAACTTCGTCATCGACTCGAGAACGATTAGAGATATACCCTAGTTATCTAAAGAAGAAATCCAAATTTCTCTAACGTTAGAAACTGTGTTTGTGTATTGAATTTTCCAGAATTTTGCACAAAGTTTAGATACTTTATTTTTATGTTTTTTTTTTGTGTAGTATGAACTATGTTTTTATAAAAAAATTTGCTGAAAAATTTTCGCATATATTACCGAAAATTTTCTGCACCAAAACGTTTGTTGGTCACTGTACAACAAACACACAACAAATGAGTTCCTTTGTTTTCTTAATATTATAGATATGTGTTCAATAAATGAATTTAAAAATTTAAGTCATAATTTTTTCTGAAATCTACCACTGTTCATTTTTGACTATGTCACATGAAAACAAATAAACCGGTGAGGGCACACTGGCTACAGACGCACTTAGTGATAAGCTCTACACACAGGCTGTTTTCGCCTGATCGTGACTAAACGTTTTATAGATAATGTGGTACATACGTATCAAGCTTTTTAAATATTTCTCAGCATTTTATATGGGTCTGGTTTAGAAAAAAAACTCTCTCTGGCCAATACGGTAATAGATCAGTCACGATCAGGGAGAGCTTTCACTCTCTGCATGTCTATATAAAATGTATAGAATTTTTAAAAATCTCAGAAAAGCTTTCGTTTTTTGAAATAATTTACGCGTAATTGCAAGAATCGCGACTGAATCCATTGTATAGCTTTGACATTTGCTCAATTAAACGCAAGTTTGAACTGTCATTCCCCTTTGAATAGGGTTAAATGTACATTGGTATGACTTAATTATTTATTGGCAAAATTCACTTTTGCGCAAAACCAGTTCAATAACACATCACAAACGTTTCTTATTTTTTCTTAGGATAGGTTAGTTGCACAATTTTAATCAGTCATATATATATGTACGTATGTATATATTCACTGATTACATTTGACTGATATCACTTGATGCACATACTATAAGTACTTCATATCGATAAGCTCATCGAACTTCCGCTAGCTAGTATTAATTGCTTTGTGGTCGGATGTTTGATATGTGAGTAATTGTTATTGGTCTACTGATAACTGTTAAGGAAGCGGTCGGAAGGAAATGTAACCACAAAATAAATAAATAAATATTTTAACATATACATAACTGCGGTATTTATGACAATGAAAGAAATGTATACGACATCGTCACATACAAATTGATGTATATTAGGGTGAAGTAAAAACTAAAAAATTTGCGTTTCGAAATTCTAATAGCGGACATGGTTGTCTCTTCACGGCACTAGAATACCTCAAATTGTTTTGAAGTCGGTTAATACTTTCTGCCTCCCCTTTTTGATTGAAATTTTGAGATTTTTGCTAATTTTAAAGAAATAGCGTAATTGTTCAAAATCATCTTTAGAAAAATTTTAGGTATACAGTTTTGTAGGGCATTAAATTTGGTATTATTAAGTGCA
>NW_023472243.1:0-4169 GCF_013731165.1 Rhagoletis pomonella
GATGGATTGAGGCCTGGGCTACCCAACGACTACTCCATATTAATAGTCAAGCTAGGAACGCAGTTTTTGAGCTATGTGTGAGTCGTTTTTGCTTTATTAACCGACTTCACAAACAGGAGAAAGGTTATCAACTCGTCGGAATATATATTTTTTTATTTTTTGTTTTATGTATGTTACCGCATAACTTTGGACCACGTTAACCGATTTCTATTTGGTTTAAATCCGATCATCAGATAATGAAGAAATCAACGATATCTAATCTAAATGTTTTATATGAGAATTGCTAAAAAGTTTCGCCTTTTGATAGCTTCTTTCTCTTTTCGTGTTCGATTCTAAACTAAAGGCCAACCAGCGAGAAAATTGTCAGTTCTGTGGAAACAGCATTAATAGAACATAATTCATAACTGATTTCCATTTGTTTGCCTTTAATTGTTTTAATATAATTAAAATAACATAGTGTTCTCAAAATATCAAAATTTGGTTAGAATTGTCGACTTTTTCAATGGCTGCAGTCAACTGGTTTGTTGCTTAAAACGACAATATTATGAAATGCGTGAGCTAGACAAGGATAAGTAGGCCAAAAACATTCACTTTTACAGCGCACAGTGCGGCCGAATCCCAAAAGTGCGGCCAAAATTCGAGAAAATAAAGTTTCTAGATAGGCCTTTTTTGACATTGAGTTGGCTAAAGGGTTCACCTAAGAAGCGAAAACTGTTCACTGTAAGTCCTCTCTTTATATTCATTTGTAGTGTGACCTTCTCCCAAGCACATTATTGTAATAAAAAGCGAAAAGTTATTAACGTATAAAAGTAGTTAGATAATAGGAAATCAAACAAAACCAAATTGATTCTACGTCCGAAGGTTAGTAAAATACATTAAAAAACTTGTGAAAACTAATACTGTACCAGAAATTTTTAAGGATTAAAAAAAATGTAAAGGTATTTTTTTCGTTAAGTTTTGAACACAATTTGAGTTGTTAAACGCAACAGAAACAAAACGCTGTCGAATGCTGCTTTTAAACCTATTAGAGTTTACGTAGGAAAGTATTTGCTACAGAATAAAACAAAACTCAGATGCCCATCTCTGCCTCTTATATTTTTTTTTTTACACGCTTATACATATTAGTTTCACCTGTATGTAAAAATGTCCAGCTTTTTAATTAGATTTCACAGAAAGATTTTGAGTACGCAGTTTTGTAGCCCATTTAACTTAAGTATAACAAAGTCCCGCTGAGAGTAGCTCAGACTTACGGTTGATTTTTGAAATTTTTTTTTGTGGAAGGTGTTGCTTATTTTCTTCATATCATCGAATATACTTCGTATGGAAGAAAATGACTGGCACCGTCAACAAAAAATAAAATTCAAAAATCAACAGTAAGTCCTAGCTGCTTCAAACTTGGACTTTATAACACTAAAATTGTATGGGCTATAAAACTGCATACTCAAAATCTTTCTAAGATATCTAATTAAAAAGCTCGAAATTTACCAGACGCCATACTGGATCCGCCATTTTGAATTTTGCAATTCTGACAGCGGATTAGTAATTAGTGACCCCGAAAACCCCCTGGTACGAAATTTCAAATCATTATTTCAAAGTTTCGAATTTTGGCCGCACTTTTGGATTTCGGCCGCACTGTGCAGCGTGGAGTGTAACATCAAACATATTTTTTCACCATGGAAACGCAACATTTTTCGGAAGAAACGAAAACACCATAAGTATACAATATGTATGCCTGTGATTATTCTAAGTGGCCAATGTGTCTCTTGTATGCATGGTGTGCTGTCTTTGCTGACATTCGTCTCCTGGTAAATCATTTTCTGTTCCCGCATGACATTACGATGAATTCGATTTGAACTTTTGGCGCCTCTACGGAAATGGATGGCTAGATTTTGCACGAAGCAATACTTCACTAATATTCTTAAGTAGACATTGAAAATATTTTCGCATAGGTTTTTTTTTACTTTATAATAAAGTATGGCATTTGGGCCTTCTAGCTACGCAGCGGTCTAGTTAGATATGCCTCTGGTCATCCACCGAGTGCATGAAAAAAGCTTCTCATAAAAACCTTTTACCAATTGAAAGTGACGTAGAATAGTAACGTGCCTCCATTTCTGTGACTGATTCGGATTTACATTTGGAGCTGGATTTAATGTTTTGACGTCAAAATTCAGCGACATATTTTGGCTCAACTATTTTTCGTTAATCCATGCCGAGACATAGAAACAACAAGCCTTAAGCCGCACACCACATAAATTCGAAGTGAAGCTCGACCAAAGCATAGACAAAATGTGACAGTGCTAAAAATATATATATTTCTTTTTGTGTGCCCCAAAACAGGTGTGGAAATCTTGCAAACCCTCCATCTGAAAGTGGAACTTATATTTATTGAATCTTGTCCATGCCGTCCAATGCTACACATGTATACCATTCCATTGTGTGCGATAATCACTGCCATAAACTAAACGAATGCCCATTACCATTCTGTAGAAACTACATAATTGGCTAGATAATTCAATCTCTCCTTCCTTTCGCTCTGTCGCCTAAAATGTACACGCAGTTTGTGCCACCCATGGCATAAATTGTTGGCTTAATTCACTAATTATACGCTGTGTATGCACATAATAATAAAAGACGTTTAAAGTTACACATAAAATATGAAGTAGTATTTTAATAAAATCCACTAATCAGTGCGACTCAGCTAAAATTGAGAGCAGTCTGTGGCGGCCTATGCTGGATATATGTATGTACATACAGTGACTCAAACAAGTGGCCACCGCAAAAGCCGTCATTTAAAAGATATTAAAAATACGCGATTTTTTAGTCGGTTGAAAAAATGTTCTTAAGATTAGGATAAAATTCGGCAGTTTTAAATTTTGTGAAAATTTGTTGAATTTGTTAATATGGTTTTGGTTAAAGCTTGGACAATAGTTTTATAGAAAACAAAAGTATTTAACTGGAAACCCATTGTGATTATTAACAAAAAGGGGAAAAATCAACACGTGGTCACTGGTTTGAGTCACTGTACAAATGTAAAATGTCACATTATTTGTGGGAATAAAAATAATTGTTGCAGCAATGCATAAAGTGCCTGAAATGGCTTACAAACTAATTTATTAATTATGTTGATAGGCTGATAGCGAATGAAGTAGGCAACTAATAAACAGCGCAAATTACATACATATATGATTATGAATTAATTTGAAATGATTACATACTCATGCATGTTTGTGTCGGCAAAAAGAACTAGATATGTATGTATATTAGCCTGAGTCGGCCCCCATACAAGGAAAAAGTCTGTAATTGCCCCGCCTGATTTGAAAGCTCTAAAATAAAGGATTTTCACTTTAAAAAAATTTCAGTTCTTGCCACCTACTTAAAGCAGCCAAAATCAAGTTCTCCTCATCAGTTTTTTATTAACAACCCGATTTAAGGGTGTGATAAACAACTAAATTAATTTTCGTGGCCCTAAATAACATCTAATTTTTAAGTAATTTTTATCTGTATTTGGAAAAGTTGTTGTTGTAATTTTTAATGTGTAAGGCGTTGTTAGCGAACAAATCAGAAAAATGTCGTGTCCCTATTAATTTTCACATGACTGAATGCATGTACCTACATATGTACACGGGCGTACGCAGAGAATAATTTTGGGGGAAGGTGGCCGAGATTATTTGAGTTGGAGAAACCAGCCCTTAAAGTTTTCTCATCTGAATGCTTTTTACATTCTAAAAACTATTCTTACATAAATTAGAAGCGCCCTTCATATATCTGTGTGCTGGACAAAAACATAATTGAAATTGTTAGTTTTTTGATTTCACTATAAAAAGTCATTATATGTATTTACTTACTACATATCTATAAATCACGAATCACAGAGAGCATAATTCTCTCGAAATGTAAACTAACACAGAAATGCTAAAAATTTTGCATAAAGTACCAGTCATAGAGATGGCAACTTCTTCGCTATAGAAAACAAACTACTTTGTACAGGAACCACACACATCGCGGAAAAAATAACTAAATTGTGACATGGAAAAAAAATTGTTCCAACTCTGCGACTTCTGTGGCTAACCCTGAGCCCCGATATTGTGACCTATTCAGGCTTTCACTTAAATAACTAGAAATGTTCATTGTAAACCTTTTGTTTATGACCCAATCTAATGTTCACTCAT
>NW_023472244.1:0-4169 GCF_013731165.1 Rhagoletis pomonella
ACGTTGAATATTTAGCAATTGCCATTAAAGCAATAATGAACATCGGCCTTGATATAGCAGCACACAATTGATATGCAGTCTTTATTGTAGAAAAGTTTCCCTCCATTGACAAATTTTTAAAGCTTCCACTATTCACTTCAGGAAAATTTTATGAAAATTTCCCGATGGCCTTAAATTTATCCGACAATCTTGTTTCACACAAATTTGATATATTAGGAGAATAATTCTTGCGTGTCGTTGGTTTCCGAAAAACTTTACCACGTCTTTTAGGGTACAAATAGTATTTCTTATTTCTGGAACCTCGTTAAAATCATTCACAACAAGATTTAACGGAGGAGGAAGTATTTTTCTGGTTGGGTTTTCCCATCCTGTTCATCACAGAAACTCAAATGGGTGTTCCATTCAATTCTGTAATAATTCAATGATTAATGCTATGCTTACTTTATTGTATCAACGATGCAGGCCTTATGTGGAAATTGAGAGCTTAATTACGAAATCGATTACGCATACAATTTTGTATTATTTGTTTATTGATTTGTGAAAATTTTCTCCTTCGTTTTGTACCTGTAGGGAGAGGCAGCTGCCCCCCTGGCCCTACCTGGCTACGTCCTTGATGGAAAAACTAAAATCTGAGTCCGATTGAGGTCGTATTGCAGGGATTTATTTTTTTGACGCGGTATAATGTACATAGATATGTACAGTGCTGGACAAAAGTATTGGCACAGAGAATTTTTCGCAAGGTATGTTAAGTTTTTTTATTCTGATTTCATAATTCAACAAAGAAGAACATAAAAATAAAATCTTTAAACTTTGTGCAGAACTCGGGAAAATTCAATAAACTTGCGTACTAGTTAGCAACTTTGTAATCAGAATTTGCAATTTTAGTATAGCTTGCACACTAAAGTTGCAAAAAAACGCGTTGATTTTTGGCTTTTTTTTTGTGGATGTTGCTATTAAGAGTGTTTATGTTTTTTGAAAACTGCGTTAAAAAAACCAAAAAGTTCATGGACGTCCGAAGTCGGTTTTTTAGCAGCTTCAGTTTAGAAAATGACCCTTCTTCTGAACTATTGGTGACCCTAAGAGAAAGGCAGGGCCGTCGAGAGAAAACTCGGGCCCCTGACTGAAAAATCACGGGTCTCTATACATAAATTGTATTAATTCAAAAGCATGTGATAATTATCTTTAATGTTTAGAGTCAGAAACAATCAGCACGATTCGGAATATATTTATAACAAAAGCCTATAGCGAAGGAGCTATTACATTAAACAAAATTATAAAAAGTTAGGGTTCTCATATTTCAGGCCGCTTAAAAAGCTCGGGATCGGGGGGATTTACCACTTTCCCTCCTCCCTGTCGACGGGCCTGGAGAAAGGTACTTTCCTCATGCAACTTCTACATTTGGGAAGCCATCTTTGACGTTATAATCAAACAAAAGTTTGTAATCCATATATCTTTGCTAACAACTTCTTGATTTTTTTCACTCTGGTTGAAACTAAATGCAAAAATATTGAAATTGTAAATATTACCTGGTTCCCGTAATTGCCATCCAAGTCGTTTCCGGATAACTAAAATAAAACAAACTTACATTCTGCTAACATTGCTACGGTATATTTTGCTTTGCCGCCTTTATGGTTAAGTGCACATTTAAAATAGCCATCCCAAAATGCGCATTAACGGCATTATTTTTAACATTTATAAGGAAACTGCTACAATAGATGCATTCAACATACCTGCACATTAGTGATACCTGGTTTAAAAATTTGCAACTATTATCAATTATCAAAGAAAGTATTACGTTTACCTGCACTGGCTCTACACTTACCCTAATTTTACAAGCTTTTATTTATTTTGCTCATCTTGCAGAACAACGACAACGGCTATCATTTTATTTAGTTATACAGATTATTAGATACCATTCGGGTAAAATTGCGCTTGCAGTAATTTCTACGTGGTAAATTCTTCTCCATTATTTGGTTTCATAGGGATTCGGACACCTTCCTCATTGAAGTAGTAAAGACAATTCGCTTAAGTGCTTTTTTCGGTTAAGATCACAAGTTTTTCGTGCAAAGATGGATGGGCAGTTAAGCAAAATATACTGTATATGAACGAGCGTGTCTAATTTGTTGAGGAACCCAAAAAGTTCATTTCCAAGTTGACAGGCCTCAATCCTTATTCTCTGTTCACTCCCACGTGCGTCTATTACAGGAATGAGACTTTGGGTTCTAAATTTATTCGATGATTTTTTAATTTCATCAAATTTGTTAAATTATTTTTATTTATTTTTGCTTTATTTTTTATTTTTTAATTATTTTATTCCTTTTTATACCTTCCACTAGCAGACCCGGCGAACTTCGTCCCGCCCAAAATTTTTATATATTTTATTGAAACTTTTTGGTCCAACATTTTCACCAACAATTCACGTTTATGATTTTCATTGGCACATTTGTCTGCTAAGATTAAGGTTTGGGGGTCATTTGCCGCTTTAAATAACCTAAGGAAAGTGTTATATCCGTTCTTGAAATTCTCCAGTTGTGCGGCATTCCATAGCACGGTTATTCGCAAAGCGAAATAAATTTTTTCCTCTTCACTCCCTGGCGGCAACAATGACCCGGTTTTATGGTGAATGTCCTAGAAGCTTTACAGTATAGTAGGTTGCAATTTCAAAATGGGTGCGAATCATTGTTCTACAGAAATGCAATATACATATACTTATTTCAGACGAAATACCTTAAAAGTTTGAAAATCACATCCATTGGGCCAATTGCAACGCAGGAGCGTTCGATATACTCAATGGTGCAACAGGTCGATTTAATCTGACCTTCACGGCCCCTTTTCTCACTTGGCTATTTTTAGTAATAGCTCGACTTCAGCACCACTTGGCAGCACGTTTTTGCAATAGTATTGCATACATATTTAAAACATTAGCCAAATCGGATCATAAATAAGATTTTTAGTAATAACTCAACTACAGCGCCAACTGTCGGATCATATTGTGAAACTAAACGATCCAGAGACCCACTCAAATACACAAAAAGTTTCGTTAAAATCCGTACAACCATTTAGGAGGAGATCACTCACTAACACACCTACAGAAGAATAAAAAAATTCATTCAAAGATAGCTAAAGGTCGGTACGTTTGTAGGCCTCACACCCCTTTTCAAATAGCCCAAATTTTCTCCATGAGTATGGGCTTGATTTCAACTATATACATATCTCCATACGAAGTTCTAGTACTGTACCATGAATACTTTCAGAGATATGAAGTATAAAAATTCGATTTATATGGGAGGTGCCACGCCCCCCTTTCCAAGAGATGCCCTCTTTCTTCATGAGTATGCGATTGATTTCGTATATCTCCATACCAAGTTCCAGAACTCTACCATGAACACTTCCAAAATATGCAGTATGAAAAATTCGGTTTGTATGGAAGATGCCACGCCCCCTTTTCCAATAGTTCCAATTTTTCTCCAAGAGTATGCGATTTATTTCGTACATCTCCATACAAAACTCTAGAACTCTACCAAAAAATTTCCAGAGATAAGCAGTATGAAAAATTCGGTTTGTATGGGAGATGTCACACCCCTTTTTAGCTAAAATTTTTCTCCAAGGGTATGCGATTGATTTCGTATATCTCCATACCAATTTCCAAAACTCTACCATGCACTTGTAGCATGACAAATTCGGTTTGTATGGGAAGTGTCACGGCCCCTTTACATATAGATTTTTTTCAGCCTAAAACCATCCTTGGGACACGTGCGGAAGGTGATAGTTTCAAAAAAATCGGTTCAGCCGCTCTCGAGCCTTGCGAAAACTAACAAACGGCTTTCTAAATATATATTAGTTGAGCTATATTATATATTTTAATTATATTTTGACAGTATCCGTTGTTTCTGATTGGCGCAAAAAAATCTTGCCTAGTGACGAATTCGCCCCTTGATATGGTCGTTGCTCAAAGCTATTTATATTCAAAATTGCATGAAAATTTGGAAAAAAGGAATCTATAAGCTTATCCAGGCAAAAAGCTACCTACGTACCGAATTTTACGCAAATCGGACCATAAATACGATTTCTTCGAATAGATCGGTCCCTGGTCCACTTCTCGAAAATAATGGATCATATATGCTAATATATGCTAAAAAGCTACTTACGTACCGAATTTTAAGCAAATC
>NW_023472245.1:0-4169 GCF_013731165.1 Rhagoletis pomonella
ACGTTGAATATTTAGCAATTGCCATTAAAGCAATAATGAACATCGGCCTTGATATAGCAGCACACAATTGATATGCAGTCTTTATTGTAGAAAAGTTTCCCTCCATTGACAAATTTTTAAAGCTTCCACTATTCACTTCAGGAAAATTTTATGAAAATTTCCCGATGGCCTTAAATTTCTCCGACAATCTTGTTTCACACAAATTTGATATATTAGGAGAATAATTCTTGCGTGTCGTTGGTTTCCGAAAAACTTTACCACGTCTTTTAGGGTACAAATAGTATTTCTTATTTCTGGAACCTCGTTAAAATCATTCACAACAAGATTTAACGGAGGAGGAAGTATTTTTCTGGTTGGGTTTTCCCATCCTGTTCATCACAGAAACTCAAATGGGTGTTCCATTCAATTCTGTAATAATTCAATGATTAATGCTATGCTTACTTTATTGTATCAACGATGCAGGCCTTATGTGGAAATTGAGAGCTTAATTACGAAATCGATTACGCATACAATTTTGTATTATTTGTTTATTGATTTTTGAAAATTTTCTCCTTCGTTTTGTACCTGTAGGGAGAGGCAGCTGCCCCCCTGGCCCTACCTGGCTACGTCCTTGATGGAAAAACTAAAATCTGAGTCCGATTGAGGTCGTATTGCAGGGATTTATTTTTTTGACGCGGTATAATGTACATAGATATGTACAGTGCTGGACAAAAGTATTGGCACAGAGAATTTTTCGCAAGGTATGTTAAGTTTTTTTATTCTGATTTCATAATTCAACAAAGAAGAACATAAAAATAAAATCTTTAAACTTTGTGCAGAACTCGGGAAAATTCAATAAACTTGCGTACTAGTTAGCAACTTTGTAATCAGAATTTGCAATTTTAGTATAGCTTGCACACTAAAGTTGCAAAAAAACGCGTTGATTTTTGGCTTTTTTTTTGTGGATGTTGCTATTAAGAGTGTTTATGTTTTTTGAAAACTGCGTTAAAAAAACCAAAAAGTTCATGGACGTCCGAAGTCGGTTTTTTAGCAGCTTCAGTTTAGAAAATGACCCTTCTTCTGAACTATTGGTGACCCTAAGAGAAAGGCAGGGCCGTCGAGAGAAAACTCGGGCCCCTGACTGAAAAATCACGGGTCTCTATACATAAATTGTATTAATTCAAAAGCATGTGATAATTATCTTTAATGTTTAGAGTCAGAAACAATCAGCACGATTCGGAATATATTTATAACAAAAGCCTATAGCGAAGGAGCTATTACATTAAACAAAATTATAAAAAGTTAGGGTTCTCATATTTCAGGCCGCTTAAAAAGCTCGGGATCGGGGGGGATTTACCACTTTCCCTCCTCCCTGTCGACGGGCCTGGAGAAAGGTACTTTCCTCATGCAACTTCTACATTTGGGAAGCCATCTTTGACGTTATAATCAAACAAAAGTTTGTAATCCATATATCTTTGCTAACAACTTCTTGATTTTTTTCACTCTAGTTGAAACTGAATGCAAAAATATTGAAATTGTAAATATTACCTGGTTCCCGTAATTGCCATCCAAGTCGTTTCCGGATAACTAAAATAAAACAAACTTACATTCTGCTAACATTGCTACGGTATATTTTGCTTTGCCGCCTTTATGGTTAAGTGCACATTTAAAATAGCCATCCCAAAATGCGCATTAACGGCATTATTTTTAACATTTATAAGGAAACTGCTGCAATAGATGCATTCAACATACCTGCACATTAGTGATACCTGGTTTAAAAATTTGCAACTATTATCAATTATCAAAGAAAGTATTACGTTTACCTGCACTGGCTCTACACTTACCCTAATTTTACAAGCTTTTATTTATTTTGCTCATCTTGCAGAACAACGACAACGGCTATCATTTTATTTAGTTATACAGATTATTAGATACCATTCGGGTAAAATTGCGCTTGCAGTAATTTCTACGTGGTAAATTCTTCTCCATTATTTGGTTTCATAGGGATTCGGACACCTTCCTCATTGAAGTAGTAAAGACAATTCGCTTAAGTGCTTTTTTCGGTTAAGATCACAAGTTTTTCGTGCAAAGATGGATGGGCAGTTAAGCAAAATATACTGTATATGAACGAGCGTGTCTAATTTGTTGAGGAACCCAAAAAGTTCATTTCCAAGTTGACAGGCCTCAATCCTTATTCTCTGTTCACTCCCACGTGCGTCTATTACAGGAATGAGACTTTGGGTTCTAAATTTATTCGATGATTTTTTAATTTCATCAAATTTGTTAAATTATTTTTATTTATTTTTGCTTTATTTTTTATTTTTTAATTATTTTATTCCTTTTTATACCTTCCACTAGCAGACCCGGCGAACTTCGCCCCGCCCAAAATTTTTATATATTTTATTGAAACTTTTTGGTCCAACATTTTCACCAACAATTCACGTTTATGATTTTCATTGGCACATTTGTCTGCTAAGATTAAGGTTTGGGGGTCATTTGCCGCTTTAAATAACCTAAGGAAAGTGTTATATCCGTTCTTGAAATTCTCCAGTTGTGCGGCATTCCATAGCACGGTTATTCGCAAAGCGAAATAAATATTTTCCTCTTCACTCCCTGGCGGCAACAATGACCCGGTTTTATGGTGAATGTCCTAGAAGCTTTACAGTATAGTAGGTTGCAATTTCAAAATGGGTGCGAATCATTGTTCTACAGAAATGCAATATACATATACTTATTTCAGACGAAATACCTTAAAAGTTTGAAAATCACATCCATTGGGCCAATTGCAACGCAGGAGCGTTCGATATACTCAATGGTGCAACAGGTCGATTTAATCTGACCTTCACGGCCCCTTTTCTCACTTGGCTATTTTTAGTAATAGCTCGACTTCAGCACCACTTGGCAGCACGTTTTTGCAATAGTATTGCATACATATTTAAAACATTAGCCAAATCGGATCATAAATAAGATTTTTAGTAATAACTCAACTACAGCGCCAACTGTCGGATTATATTGTGAAACTAAACGATCCAGAGACCCACTCAAATACACAAAAAGTTTCGTTAAAATCCGTACAACCATTTAGGAGGAGATCACTCACTAACACACCTACAGAAGAATAAAAAAATTCATTCAAAGATAGCTAAAGGTCGGTACGTTTGTAGGCCTCACACCCCTTTCAAATAGCCCAAATTTTCTCCATGAGTATGGGCTTGATTTCAACTATATACATATCTCCATACGAAGTTCCAGTACTGTACCATGAATACTTTCAGAGATATGAAGTATAAAAATTCGATTTATATGGGAGGTGCCACGCCCCCCTTTCCAAGAGATGCCCTCTTTCTTCATGAGTATGCGATTGATTTCGTATATCTCCATACCAAGTTCCAGAACTCTACCATGAACACTTCCAAAATATGCAGTATGAAAAATTCGGTTTGTATGGAAGATGCCACGCCCCCTTTTCCAATAGTTCCAATTTTTCTCCAAGAGTATGCGATTTATTTCGTACATCTCCATACAAAACTCTAGAACTCTACCAAAAAATTTCCAGAGATAAGCAGTATGAAAAATTCGGTTTGTATGGGAGATGTCACACCCCTTTTTAGCTAAAATTTTTCTCCAAGGGTATGCGATTGATTTCGTATATCTCCATACCAATTTCCAAAACTCTACCATGCACTTGTAGCATGACAAATTCGGTTTGTATGGGAAGTGTCACGGCCCCTTTACATATAGATTTTTTTCAGCCTAAAACCATCCTTGGGACACGTGCGGAAGGTGATAGTTTCAAAAAAATCGGTTCAGCCGCTCTCGAGCCTTGCGAAAACTAACAAACGGCTTTCTAAATATATATTAGTTGAGCTATATTATATATTTTAATTATATTTTGACAGTATCCGTTGTTTCTGATTGGCGCAAAAAAATCTTGCCTAGTGACGAATTCGCCCCTTGATATGGTCGTTGCTCAAAGCTATTTATATTCAAAATTGCATGAAAATTTGGAAAAAAGGAATCTATAAGCTTATCCAGGCAAAAAGCTACCTACGTACCGAATTTTACGCAAATCGGACCATAAATACGATTTCTTCGAATAGATCGGTCCCTGGTCCACTTCTCGAAAATAATGGATCATATATGCTAATATATGCTAAAAAGCTACTTACGTACCGAATTTTAAGCAAATC
>NW_023472246.1:0-4169 GCF_013731165.1 Rhagoletis pomonella
AACAATAAAAAGTGTTGTTAAAATAGCGTAGTGAATCGCACTACAGGGGGAATGTCAATAATCTGCTTTTTAATCAAAAAATTTTTAAATGAAACTACCTTGTATTTTTTGTATCATGGTATTAGTACTGAATGATAATGACAGATTGCATTCCCATAAACGTCCAATCATACATGATTGAGTTTTTTTTTTTTGCATTCACATTCTCTATGTGAATGGGTATCAACCATTCCATAACACACTACATATTTTGTGTTTGCAATTTGTAACCAATCTCAAGAGTGGTTGTTAAATTTTTTAAATCAAACAATCACATTTTTTAAACGAAAAAAATGAGAATGCACTCTCAATTGATTCAATCATTACACAGCTCTGTAATGTATGTACTCTGGTTAATAATATCAAAAAATGTATTAGAAAAACCGTTTAATGTTATATTTGATACAAATTAATATTGCTGCCCCGAACGCTCTGCGCCTTGCGACTGAATAATAGATTTACTTAAAATTACATCCCTGGTCCTTGTTCTTTCTGTATCGCATCGTGGTGAATTCACATTTCTCAGAAATTTGACAACAAAACAAAACAAAGCGAGTATTTTATTTGCTAATTTTTGCGATTTCTATTGTTTAATGTAAATTTGTCTTTTTAGGATATGTCGAGCCAACAAAGAAAGCGCAGTTGGAAAATTGAGTAATTAGTAATGAAGTAGCAGGCATATTTGGAAAATTATGCCGATAAGCAGGATGGAATTTGGGAAAGTAAGTGCATGGTTGCAGCATATCTATGTATAAAAAGTATTTAATTAAATTGTTCATAGAAATGTTATAAATCGAGTGGCTCATTTACGGTGCGCTCCAAACATTTGGCGAACTTTTTTTCGCCTTTTCAACGTGCTAAGTAACAAGTTAAGATGACTGCCATCACGGCCGGTAAGAAACCGCAAGCAAAGGTCAGACAACCTTCCAGGAAGCTGCCTCCTGTCCCCGAGCCGAAGCTGCAGTTCAGCAAGAGCAGGCCAGCAAATTGCTACCCTGATCAAACGTAAACTAAAGCGCTCTGCTGTGATTGCACTCCGTAAATGTGAAAACTTGGTGCATGCTGAGAAATATCAAACAAGAAAACTCTGTGATGGACGCCGTGAGATGGAGTAGCGCTGTGTGGCAAAGAAATGCGGCCAATTCGACGGGCCTTAAAAATCCAAATTGGCTTTTGTGATCCGCATCCGCGGTATCAACAAAGTTGCACAAAAAGTGCGTAGTTTTACAGTTCTGTCTTCGCCACATTAAAACGGTGTGTTCATCAAATTGAGCAAGGCAACCATTAATATGCTACGTATGCCGAACCCCCTATATGGGGTTATCCAAATCTTAAATGGTCAAGCGTGTCCCAATCTCTGCTTTGTGATCGAACGCAAATTTCGCGAAGCGCACGAAATTCAGTGCGTTGATTCACTTCACTTCAAGAAAGCCCCCAACTTCCTGTTGCTATTCAAGCTCAACACATCAACCCGAGGCTGGCGCAAGAAGGCTAATCACTACGTTGAGGTTGGTGATTTCGGTAGCCGTGAGGATAAGATCAACAAATTGCTGCACAAGATGGCTTAAAGAAATTGTTGTTTTGTATTTAAGTCGACCATATAATTTGGCACATCTTCAAAAGACGCCCAAGCAAAAAAAAAAAAAAAGAAAATTAAAAAATTCCTGAAGTTGCCTTATCGCGGGTCGATTTCTGTCGACTGGAAAATTTACTTAAGATATCGACTAGCCAAAACGCTTACATTTTACGGTTGAATTGCAATTTACACGGGTAGATTTTGGTTAAACGACAAAAATCGACCGTGTAAAGGCAGCTTAAATAACGTTCAAATTAATCATCCCCTTTGAGATGGAAAATACCAATAACCATTTCATAATTTCGAAAATTATTCCATTTATATTTGTTCTTGCATTTTCCACACCACTTGTGAGGTATGCTTTTACGCGCGTTACCGATTTTTTTTTTAATGTGCTCGGTTGCCCAGGAGGCCTATTTTCACCTTTACAACTTAACTTAAACAGAATTAAAACTAAAGCATGCAATATATAAAGAGAATTAAAAGTTGTCTTACATCTAGTAAACTGAAAAAATTGCACATTAAATTCATTTTTCATTATAAAATAAAATTAAATATCACAATTCAGTTTACAAAATGTGGTCTGTTTGCACCCACAGTAAGTTCCCATGAAGCCTAGCCTAAACTCAGAATTGAAAAAAAAAACGAGCAAATGGGGTCGGAAACTCCTAGCCCTAAAAGCATAATGTGGAAAATGTTTGAAAAGCTGCGAAATTGGGTTGCAATAATAAAAATAAAGGCTCCGTTATGCATACTTGGCATGGCTTGAGAGCTGTCACATTAGAAATCTGTTAAATGAGCCTCGCGTGTAATCGGTTATAGAACGCACAGCACTACATACGTAGAAGTCTGTTGGTTTTTGATTTCTACGTAAAAATGGCATAGCAGTGCATGCAATGCCAAGTATGCATAACAGAGCCTTAACAGTGCATAAATTGGAAAACGTGGTTAGCTCAGTTGATTTTGTGTATGTGTTTCGCCGCACGGCTTCTGATATCAAATTGAAAAATTTTGTTTGAATTTCTACACACACTTGCAGATTTTGACAGTTTATGCCGCCAAAGCAAAAACAAAATACATGTAAATTTTTGTTTTTGTACTCCTGCTATCACCTTATATTGATTCGCCTTGGCACAAACAAAAGTAAAATGAGTGGAAATCATAATATTAATGATGTACTGGACAGTGTAAGTGCTTGTGTGTAAAGCAAAGAGTTTAAAACTGATTTATAAATAGTAAAATGTTTACAGCAGATTGTCAAAGCAGTGCAACAACTGTTCTCTTGCAAGTTTTTGCTAGTTTTGTGTTCAATAACCTCTTCTGCTAGTTTTCTCTTCTTCTCAATTTTACGCTCTATTTTGCTTTTACGTTCTCGCTGCAATGTTTTACTGGAGAAGTTACTATACAAACCTAATGTTACTCGCATATTTTCGAGCCTGTATGTAAATTTTCGGGAAAAAGGTTAAAAAGTATATTCATCTGCTGAAAAGATATTTTCGCAGATTCACAATTTATTTAAAATAAATCTATCAGCCCTATCTCCAATTCCATGTGAATAAATCTCTCCAGTGCTTAAATAATTTTCACCACATTAAATAGCTGCACAACACCCTAATTGCCGAAAAAGCATTGCTTGCAACACTAGTCCTTTATGGGGACCAAACTTGGTGAAAAAAAATAGCTAAGTTTGTTTACTGGATATACTGAGAACCCGACCATCTCCGGATATCAACAACTTGTGGCAAGCATCTTTGGGCACTCAGCTACACCCAGGCATATAAATTTGGTTTCAAATGTTGAACATCCATGAACACCACTGCACGCGATTTGTACTATGTATGTAACTGTGTGTTGTCGCCGCTCTCAGAGCGGCGCTCTGCATGCTTGGGGTGCGTATGTACACTTACATATACATACTCAGATGTAAACAGTCAAATACGTGCGTAATAAATTTTATATGAAAATATTATTTTTAAATACGAACATTTTTAAACGATAATCAAATATAAAGTATTAATTTTTACTATGCATTATTTCCCTCAGTGTACATATGTATTGGCTAGCTACTTCACCTGGTACAAACAGCTGATTGTGGTCAGCTTTCACACAACCCAATTTGTCATTCCTGCCTTGCAATGGAGAGGATGAGACGCCGGAGTATATTCCCTGCAGTAAATGTCGACAGTGAAACTTTATCGATTCGTTATTGACTTTGTCACCAGTACTAGTTCCAAGATATGCGACTCACATGTTATTTGCTATAGACATCTCACATGTGCTTGTCATTGCAATTCTCCAGAGGTATTGACTAAGTACTCCCTTTGGGATCATATGGAGACATTGGCACCAGAGATTCTCTACTACCTTTTAATGTTTATTGTCTACACTTTTGTATACCTTTGAGTAATACAATTAATTGAAACACAGATATGTATGTATATTGTTGTAGATAGTTATTTTTAATAAAAAAGGTACTTGGTTTTTGGCATATTTCTTCAAGGCTAGCCAAACCTTTCTTACAATCTAAAAAATAGTATTTGTAGTTTTTATATAT
>NW_023472247.1:0-4168 GCF_013731165.1 Rhagoletis pomonella
AATGTATGAAATTTGTTAATAGTAATAATGAGATAATTTCCATTTTCAGCGTTTAAATAGTCAAAGAATTCAATACATTTCATTTTAAAATGATTTTTAATTTGAAGCTCACTTTAAAAAAATTTAATTAGGAGCAGATTTCTCTCTTTTAGCCAGGAAGCAAACTATATAGATCCTTTCAGATTTTTCTTCGTTTGAGTGTGGTATTGAAAAAAACTAAATTACATATTTTTCAAACTGTGGAAAAGTACCACTATTTAAGGACTTCATCTATATTTCCTCATGGCTTAAATTACTCTTTTCAACGAAGCAAAAACTTTGAAAGACTGAGAATTCGCTAGAAAGAGTATCTAACTTAATGTCTCGTATGCAAAACTCTTTTACAATGTCAGTAAATTGCGAAAAAAAGAGTTGTAAGTTAAAGGAAAATTTGTTGTTATTAAACAGTTACATATTTATTTTCGAGAAAACTAACAACACACGACAAAAAAAATGTCAGCCTTCTTTTTAAATAATTTAAGCTCCATCATATTATCGTATACGTAACGAGCCGGCGATATGCCCGTTAAACGATTGATCTTTTTGTTGTATTAATTTTTTGGGCATTTCAAACATTATCTGAAACATGTCAACTATAATTAAATTATTTTCTTCCTACATTTTACAGTACAGTTTAAGAAAGTTCCAAAGATATGTAAAAACCTTAAGAAAATCCTAAAGTATTTTGTTTGAATTGAAAATTCAGTACAAATTTGGAAAAATCAGGACATTAGCGTACTGATTGAAGAAATTTATAAATCAGTACAAGAGTTGAAAAATCAGTACTGTACTGATAAAGTTAATACGTCTGGCAACCGTAACTTTTGCTAAAATTTCAAAATCAAAAGTTATCAAAACAAATTCTATGGGACTGAGAAATATTATTTTCTATTTTTGAGTCCATTTATAAAAGCGTTGTATATTAAAATTTTTTTTTTATATTATTTATTCATCATCATTCCGCGGTTGTTTTAAATGGACATTTTTTAGTACGCAGTTTGATTTGCTTGATCGTGTTATTTGCGTTTCAGTTTTTATTTCAAAATGTGTATCCACGAGTTAAGATGGCTGCAAATATTAATAAAAACGAAGTGAAATATGATAGTTTTTGAGCGAATAAATGAAACTTTTCGCTCTTTTCCCTACACTCATTTCTTCGACTGAAATCCCTACGGGTAGGGAATTATCCCTACGTGCACCAACACTGATTTGTCATCATTTATTAGAATTATTACACATTTCTGTGTTATTAAAGGAACTAGCGATCACAATAGCCATAAAAATCATTATTTAAAAATCGCAATCACCCTTTCACTGAAAAATCGCTATTTCGCCCATCACTAGAAACTAGCAGCTTTCCTTCAAAATGAAATGGCATTTTGTTCTTCCAATTTTCCCTACTGTGCAAGTTTTTTGCATACGCGAACACAAAAAGCTGATAGTTTTTATAACTTTCAATTAGAGCAGCAAAACTATCGATAGTGACGCCATTCGACAGTTTCGATAGTTTGAAAAATACTATCGATAGTAACGTATACTATCGTGTTGTATATGTAGAGAAACTTCAGCTCCGAACAAAATGTGTATAATATATATATACGTACACATGTAAATATAAATATTGCACATATGTTAATATACATATTACATCTTAGGCGTGAAATTCTAAACATTTTCCTTAGTTCAATTCACAGCGTCACTTATTTAAGTAAAGATCAAAAAAAAGTTCAATGCACCGGCACTATCGAAACTATCGACTATCGCCAGAAAACAATCTATACTACCGATAGTTTTGCAGCTCTACTTTCAATAATTACACTGGTTTACAGCAAAAATGTTCTCCAGATGCCACTATCCAATTCCCATGTAGAATTCCTCGGTGATTCCGAAAATCGAGATATATTTTTTTTCTATGGATAACTTCTCGAGATATTTGAAATTTACCGTTATTCAGCAAAATTGTGGTTTCACTTAATCACGGTTATCTTACGAACCAATTGAATAATCGTAATACGAGATACGGGAAATGAGAGAAAATAAAATTCTGCATAAACCATACATACATCACTTTTCGATAGCCCTGATATTTTCTGAGAAATTAATTAATCATTTCTGACGCCTCTTGTTTTCGATGCAAACACTCTACCTACGCAGGTGTACGTGGCGTATGAGTAACACTCTTTTCTGCTCATATTTCATACAAAAAATCCTTGCGCATTTTCATTTGACCAATCATTATTTTGTTATTTATCTACCGATTTTCTTCATTAGTAGCTCCGTTTTTTCTAAAGGAACAGGCCTTAAAACAAATGCAAAATATTTACACAAAAACTGTTATTTTTTTACTTTTTTCCCTGTTAAAGTTTGCATTTTTTGCATTTTTCCATCAAAAAACAAAAAAATCTGGAATGATTAATTAATTTCTGAGCAACTATCAGAAGAATCAAAAATAATCAGTGAAACCACTATTTTTTAAAGCTGAATAACGGTAAATTGCAAATATCTCGAAAACGTATCCATACAAAAATAAATTAACTCGATTTTCGGAATGAGCGACCGGTTCTACATACAAATTGGATAGTGGCATCTGGAGAACAAAATCAAAATTAAAATTTGTGATCCAGTGTTATCAGGTACGCGAATGCAACTAATTGTGAACGGTATTTCGACTTTACGAATTTCATTGTAGGGTACAGAGACTCACAGTTATCCGTTGTACCAAAAATTTTAAATATATAAAATAATGTCAACTGTCTTTGCTATTCATTAATACTTCTAGAAAGAATTTTGTAAAGGAGGCATTGAAGCAGATCTTCCATATAGACATAGATATGTTTGTATGTATATTAAAATTTTAGATTTTTTGTCTTTCTTTTTACCTAAAAATAGCATATAATGAACTTAAAACAAAACACAAAATGCCTACATCGATTCCTGGTACCATTGAAAAGGATTACTTGATGCAAGGCACCAAAAACATCTGTTTAAAACTTTTTAAAAAGTTCACCTCATACTGTTTTCAGGTAAAAAAATTAAAACAATTGAGAACCCCCTGATTTGAAGGTGATTTGAAAGGTGAAGGCAACTTTTTTTTGTTATCCAACGAAATTATTTTTCCTCGATTTTCTATCTCAGAGGCTTTAAAATTCTGTTAAACTTATTTCCCTAGATGTTTTTGTTTTCGAGATGTTACATTTTGTCAATATCTACACGGTGCGGTGTTTAACAAGAACTTTTAATTTGCTTATTTCTAACATATCGTTCACACTACAGCATTAACCACAGAAATTACATTCCCGAGCATTGTACAATATATTATTCACAAGTTGAAATAAAATTAAAAAAAAATAAAATAATCAAATAATTATATTAATCGTTTAATTAAAAAAATCAAAAACAATCAAAAATAATTCAAAATAATTAAATATTTATATTAATCATGTAATTAAGAAATTCAAAAATAAGTGAAAATAATCAAAAATAACAAAATAATTATGTATTTAAAATTACTAATTAATTTTTTTTTAAGTAATTAATTATTAATCATTAAAATGTGCAAATAATCGTATTTAATCATTAAATAGTTACCCCCAAAAAAACATGCTTTAATTAATAATCGTTATGATTATTAATCATTATTTAACAGGTCTGGTTTAGAGATGTCTTCCTCATCTTCGTTTCCACTGCTAGAGTCAGTATCAATCGGTATTTGGTATTAATCCATGAAACCATGAAACCTTCAAAGATTGGTACAGGAGTTTCTGCAGCATATGGATAAAGGCCGTTAACCGATTAACCATAATTTTTTTGATTCTGAGTATTAACGGGCAGTGTCTAATCTTTCATAGCCTCCCACACTGACAGATATACATATTGCATCAATTTATTGTTTTACAGAGGCTCGAATGTGTCCAAAAACGCATTTTTCGGCACCTGTAAGCCTAAGTTGCTCGAAAACTAGATGGAATATCTTTAGGGTCAGATTCGGATTATACGGGAAAAATCCTATAACAATCGGCTGTAATATATTAGTCAACATAACATTTTTTACATTTTGTTGAAAGGTGTTATGTTATATAAAAAAGGGTTTATGAAGTATGCGAACCTACATTTGAATAATTACAAATCA
>NW_023472248.1:0-4168 GCF_013731165.1 Rhagoletis pomonella
GCGGTAATCGGTTTTATATACAAAGAGTACATAGTAAAAGGAGTAAACAAAAAGGTAATTACTAGGGAGCCAAGATGCGACTGAACATACCGGCCTCCTTGAAAGATATTTAAATATTTTCAATCATATAAAGGCAAAGGGTATAATTTAGTTATGGCCCGCTTATAAATACCAAGTTTTGTTCTTATTTCGGCTACGCGTGGATACCATCTGGACCGGGAATTGTTGAGATTACCCGACCCAATAACCATTTATATGGTGGCAAATTATCATCTTGTATAAGTACGATCATATCAGGATTTATTATGCAATCTTTGGACGTCCATTTGTAGCGCTGCTGAAGCAAATGCAAATAATCGTTTGACCATCTACGCCAAAATATCTGCTGTAGTTGTTGTAGACGTCGAAAGCGAGCTAAACGATTATAGTTGACATCCGTTATGTCTGGCTCTGGAAAAGACGTTAGAGGCTCTCCGATAAGGAAATGTCCCGGAGTCAGAGCTTCTAAGTCGGACGAATCGGCAGGCAATGGCATGAGAGGCCGAGAGTTCAATATTGCCTCTATTTGCGCTGATATTGTAGATAATTCTTCAAAAGACAGGGAGGCGTTTGCAATGACTCTCACAAGATGATACTTTGCCTGCTTGACCGCGGCCTCCCAAAGGCCGCCAAAATGCGGTGATTTTGGTGGAATTGTGCGCCACTCAATCCTATTTTGCTGACATAGCTCTAACAATGCTTGTTTATGAGGCTCGGCTTGAAACAAGCGATTTAACTCAGCGAGTTCGTTTTTCGCGCCTACAAAATTTGTAGCATTATCGCTGAATATCGTGGTGCAAAGACCTCTTCGCGCAATAAATCGACGTAGGGATGCGATAAATGCCGCGGTGGAAAGATCGCTGACTGCCTCTATGTGCACAGCTTTGGTAGTAAAGCACACAAATATGGCCAAATAAGATTTCACGGGTGATCTGCCTCGTATTTTGGAGTGAACCAGTATCGGCCCACAGAAGTCAATTCCAGTGGTTAAAAAAGCGCGACCAGGCTGTACTCGCTCCTTTGGAAGGTCGCCCATGAATGGATCTTTCTTTACTGGTTTAATGTGGATGCATCTAATGCATCGATGCACCGTGTTGTTGCATAACCTTTTGCCGTCGATAGGCCAATAGCGTTGGCGCAGTAAGGACAGAAGTGTTTGTGGTCCTGCGTGCAGATGCTGGAAATGATACGAACAAACTAAAATGTTTGTGAAAATACAATTTTTTGGTAAAATTATTTGATGTTTAGACCGATACTCTAAATTACTATGTCGAAGACGACCTCCAACTCGTATAAGTCCCCTTTTATCGATGAACGGGTCCAGGCTCCTAATTTTACTGCTTTTGCTGACATGGTTCTCTCTTGAAAGCGCATTGAATTCTGCTGTGAGGTATGTGCGTTGAGAGTTTATTATTAATGCTGCAAGAGCTGCATCTAGTGGGGCTGGAATAAGAGGACCTGTTGAACGATTACCAGCGGATGTTTTGCAGTTGCCAAAAAATCGAAGGCAATAAGCAATTATACGTTCCAATCGATGTAACGATTGGCGATGCTTTACATTCGCTGTAATGTCGAAATAACGCGAATTTGCTGCAAGGAGCACCAACTTGTTGGGCCGTATCTCAGGTACATTTTCTTGTTCTTCAGGCAGTAATTTTTGAAGCTGGAAATCTGAATCGTATAAAAAATCCGGTCCACCGTTCCACAAGGATGATTGCGAAAATTCGTTTGGAGACGCACCACGAGAAATAATGTCCGCTGGATTTTGTTTGGTGTTGACATATCCCTATTCGTCAGTTCGTGTCAGTTCCTGGATTTTTGCGACCCTATTTGCCACAAATGTAGTCCAGGTGTACGAGGGTTTTGCAATCCATGCTAAGACGATTTTAGAGTAAGTGTAGAAAAACCTTTTGTTGATTTCGACTGGAAGTGTATTTAGAAGCCGTTCGACTAGCTCTGCCACCAGTAATGCTGCTTGTAGTTCGAGTTTGACGTAGCTTTTGCAGGCGCTACTCGGGATTTTGAGCAAACATGCCGAACGCAAACCTGACCGTTTAAGTCAATACTCCGAAGATAGCAACAAGCTCCGTACGCTGCTTCGCTACTGTCAGAAAATGAAGGTAGTTGCACGATTTTTTTTGCGTTTGAGCAAATCATTTGTCTTGGAATTCGTAGCGGATTCATAGCTTCAAGTTGATTCACATACTCGCGCCAACGCTTGGCGTAGCTATCTGGTAGTGGGTGGTCCCACGATATGTTGAACTTCCACAATTCCTGCATGAATATCTTCCCTTGTACAACAATGGGTCCGATCAAACCGAGAGGATCAAAAATTCTTCCGAGGTCAGATAAAACTATTCTTTTAGTTATTGTAGCTGGCCGAGCAAAGGAAATGTTATATGTAAATACGTCAGTGGATGGTAGCCAAATTAGCCCAAGTGTTTTAACAACGTCATTTCCGCCAATGTTAAGAAATGGTTCTCTGTGGGTTTCAGGAACTAGTCTTAATAGCTCTGGTGCATTAGAACAATATTTTCGAAGCTCAAATTTTGCTTTACAAAGAAGCCGTTGAAGCAGCGCGTGGCCAAAAACGGAGCAGCTGATGTGCCGTAAGTGACAGTGTTTAACTGGTACACGCCAAGCTCAGAGAGTGGGCTTTCTGTCCACAGTAGTAGTTGATATCGACAATCATCGGGCCGTACCAATATTTGTCTGTACATCTTACTTATGTCTGTTGTGAAGACGTAGCGATATGATCGAAAGCGAATAATAACAGAAAATAAATCCGCTTGCACTGTAGGGCCAGTCATTAAAATGTCATTAAGTGAGACGCTGGTGGTCGTCTTTGTCGAAGCGTCGAAAACTACGCGGAGTTTTGTAGACGAACTCTCGTTTTTAATAACGCAGTGATGGGGTAAAAAATAACAATTTTCTAACATTTCTTTATTAGCAACAAAGTCCGCATAGTTCCCCAAGCGCTTCATATGATGGAGAGTTTCGTATTCGCTCATAAATTGTATATATTGTTTCTTTATTACTACTGACGCATTGCTGTGTAGTGGAACGCGATGCTGCCGCTCTTTCTTCTAAATGAGTACACCTTTTTTCCAGGAATTTAAAAACCTCTTCTAGTGTTGGAAGCCTGTCAGTGGGAGCTTCGTCATTCCACTTTTCAAGTGTGGAGTTGTCTAATTTTGGCAAAACTATTTCGATGACTAAATCATCCCAATGTGCCACTGGTCTTCCTAAGGACGATAATGCTCTCAGGTGAATATTTACCGAATCGATTAACTCCCGTAATGCCGATGAAGAAGACTTGTTAGCAATTGTAGGCACATTAAAAAGCTGTCTTATATGCTCCCGAACAATGACGTTACGCTTTTGATATCGTTCGACAAGTGATTTGAGTGCGATTTCGTAGTTGTCAGAGGTTACTTCGATGGACTGTATACGCCGGAGAGCACCATCCTTAAGCGAAGATCGGAGATAGTGGAATCGCGTGACGTTATCTAGAGCACTATTGCGGTTGTCGTAGTACGACAACCACTGGGTGTAGTCACCGGAGAACGTTGGCAAAGGGATTTCTGGCAGTCTTAATTTCTTACTGACGATCGTTTCACATTTGGTGGTTGCTGTTGAACCTTTTTCTGCTTCCTCCTTACACTCCCTTATAGCAACCATCAGAGTGGGACGAAAAACAAAGTAAAGCTCTTCGAATGAGCCTCGAATGGTGTCCCCTTCCTCCGGTTCAAGTTCTTCAATGCTGGATTGTATGCTTTCAAAATCATGGTAGTATGTCTCCGGAGCATGAGCTCTAGTTTCGAGTTCTTGAACAGATGCTTTTGATAATTTGGAGTCGATAAACTCCTTTACACGCTGCTGCTGAGCTATTAGAGTACCGCGTTTAATTTTCAATTTGGCAAGTTTGGCTTCGGCCATATTTGCAGAATAGACTTTAAGGACGCGCCGCGTGGGCTTATTTGTCACGAATTAATCACAAATGTCTTGGTATATATGTATTATTATATACGCTTAAACACATGAGTTTAATTTAGACTACCGCCTCCTGGCAGGATCGCCAATGTTAAATTCGATCAGAATTTCTCTACTTGTAGTGAAATGAAGAAAA
>NW_023472249.1:0-4168 GCF_013731165.1 Rhagoletis pomonella
TGATGAATCCAAGTGAAACAACGGTTGATATGCAACTAAACTTTATTAAAAACTAAACATAAGTAAAAGCTTAAATGTCAAGAGGTTTAACATTACCAATAACAGATGTTATATACTTGTAGTTAGAGTATAACAGAGTATGCATAAAGTATACATACATATGCCCATGTACATATTAATTCACTGTTAACAATGTTGCCAGATTAAGCTAGTTCTTTAAGAATACCAGCACAGCAATAGTTGAATATATAACATTTATACACCCCCTATTTCCGAAAATCTTCGGCCTCAAAGCGATCCACTGGCTTTCTGTTGCGCTCACTTCTACGAAGTGGTTCAGCTACGGACAATTCTCGAAGTGATGTGCTCGGATCAGCGGCAGCATTAGAGCTGCGTTCAACAACGCGCTCTGCTCCAGACAGCCGTTTTTGTATAGCGACGTCCGGGTATGATTTTGCAAGCGGAAGCTCTTCATATCTTTCTTTCGGAGTGTCCACGACGTACATCATTTTTCCCAGCACTCTGTCGATGTGACCTTTCACCCATTTGGAACCTCGCGAGTAATTTCGAAAGTATACCGGTTGCGAAGGTTTAAACTTTGGGCTGTCGTATTGTTTTGACTCATTTTGTTTATGAGTAATTGGCAACGTTTGCGACAGCAAGGTGCGTACGGTACGACCATGCAATAATTGAACAGGCGTCTTACCTGCAGCATTGGGTACTGAGCGATAAGTCGACAGGTACTTTATTAAAGCAGCGGAAATTGGCAACCCATCTTGTATATTTTTTAACATTGCCGCTTTAAAAGTACGCACAAAACGCTCAGCTAAGCCATTTGACGCAGGGTGGAAAGGAGCTGATGTGATATGCCTTATGCCATTGCCGGCACAAAATTTTTTTGAAGAGATCGGCCGTTAACTGTGGCCCATTGTCGCTGACTAGCGTTTCGGGGAGCCCTTCAATAGCGAATATAGCGGAGAGCGCCATAATGGTGTCAGCTGTCGTCGTTGTTTTCATTTGTGTCACATAGGGGTATTGAGAGTACGGGTCTACGCACACGAGCCACATATAATTGAATATAGGGCCGGCAAAATCAATGTGAACACGCTCCCATGGTCGCGTGGCTACTGGCCAATTACTGTACTCACAAGCTGGGCTAGATGAATTAGTTTTACAACTTTCGCACTCCTTAGCAACGTTTTCGATGTTTTTGTCAATACCGGGCCACCAGCAGTAGCTGCGCGCAAGCTGCTTCATCTTCACAACGCCCCAGTGGCCGTCATGTAAAAGCTGCAAAATACGTTTGCGCAATGAAATTGGAATAACAACTCGGTTTGCTTGGCCCTGCAAGTAAATAATGTTATTATTAACAGTTAAAGAAAGCTTTTTGTTGAAAAATGGTACAATATGCGAATCGCTTGCGGTTAGGTGCTTCGGCCAGCCATTACGTATAAGGCTGCGAACTTTCTTTAGAATGTCATCTGCTTCTAGATGTTTTCGTATCAACTTGGGGTTTACAGGTGTTTCGAGATGATCCACATTAAAGCAAGCTTCGGCTTTGTCGAACTGTGGATCAGTTGCGATAGGTAACCGCGACAGTGCATCGGCATTCCCATGTTGCGCTGTTGGTTTATAACGAATGTCATATTGATAGGCCATCAAGGTAATTGCCCAGCGTTGGAGTCGGTGTGACGTCATCGTAGGCAAATGCTTGTCCGGACTAAAGACGCTCACAAGCGGTTTGTGGTCCGTAATCAACGTAAATTTACGGCCATACAGGTATTGATGAAATCGTTGTACCCCAAATACGATGGATAAGGCCTCTTTTTCAATCTGGCTGTATTTTATCTGGTGTTGGTCAAGCGTTTTAGATGCAAAAGCTATTGGCCTCTCTGTGCCATCTGGATAAGTATGTGAGATCACAGCGCCTATGCCGTGCGAAGATGCATCAGTAGCAAGAAGAAGAGGTAGGTGCTCTTGGTAATGCGCTAACTGCGCTGCCCTCACTATAAAGATGCAAAGGCGTGCTTTTGCGCCTTTCCCCAATTAAAATGGACGTTCTTCCGACGCAGCTGGTTGAGAGGCGCTGCTAGTTGTGAAAAATTCGGAATAAAATTATGGTAATAATTAACCTTACCTAGGAAGGCTTCAAGATCATTAAGATTTTGCGGACTGCGTAGTTTTCTAACAGCCTTCACCCCTGCCTCGTCTGGTGAAATACCCCTAGCACTGATTCTTCTGCCTAAATACTCAATTTCGTCTTGGAGAAACATGCACTTTTCCTTTTTGCATTTTATACCACTGGTTTGGAGGCGCATGAAAATTTCATTTAATCGCTCTAGGTGCTCTGCGACTGTTGGTGCGGTCACAATGATGTCGTCTAGATAATTTGCACAACCCTCAATACCATGTAAAAGCTGCTCCAAAAATTTTTGGAAAATTGCTGGGGCGCTTGCGATGCCATATGGCATGCGTTGAAACTGGAATAGCCCCAAAGGCGTGCTCACCACTAAAACCTGTTTTGCTTCTTCGTCTAACTCTAACTGCAAATATGCGTCTTTCAGATCTATTTTAGAAAACTGCTTGCCGTACCGCACTACATGAAGCAAGGTTTCCCGCGTTGGCAACGGATAGCGCTCGACATCAATTTGTTTGTTTATCGACACCTTAAAGTCTCCACATATCCGAATTGAACCGTCGGGCTTTGACGCGAGAACTATAGGTGATGCCCACTCACTAAATTGCACCGGTTTCCAAATTCCAGCGTTAACCAGCCTATTTGCCTCTTCGCTGAATTTAGGCATGAGTGCGAACGGAATAGGCCTGCTCTTAAAAAATTTTGGCAGGGCATCGGGTTTTAGTTTAACACCTGCTTTAAAATTGTTTACGGTGCCTAGGGCTGGCTCAAAAACTCGACTGTATTTTTCTAAGAGCGCATTTACTTCGCGCATTGAGTCATTAATATTGAGCACTTGTTTTATTTTGTACCCAAAGGCTTCGAAAAGATCTGCACCGAACAGATTATTACCACTGTGCACGCGAGCGACCACCAAATTGACTTGCTTTTGTTTTGCACCACATATGGCATTTACTTTTAGCTCCCCAAGAGTGTGGATTTTGTTGTTGCCGAATCCGAATATCGACCTATTACACGGGCTGAGTGGTGGCTTATTTAGTTCTTTGTAAGTTTCTAACGTTATAATAGAAAGAGACGCACCGGAATCCATCTGGAACTTTATTAGTTTATTCATTACTTTTAAGTCGATGAAATTTTTATTTTTCTGCTGCTTCACGATGCCTGTCACGGAGTAAATTGTTTCGATTGTATCCACCTCATTACACCTATGTTTGTTGTTTCGCTTGGAAGTTTTCTGTGTGCATTGTTGCTCAGTTGTGTTTTTCTTCATGTTCTTGTTCGCACCTTTCGACATGCATACCGGTGCTATATGCCCTACTCTACCGCACTTACGGCACACAGCATTTTTAAATTTACACTGCTCGCGGCTATGTGAGCTACCACAGCCTGAGCATGACTTGTACATACTCTGCTTGTTATTGTTACTAACCCGAGATGTAAGAGAAGCTTTTGAGCTTTGAACTGCGTTTACCAATGAAGTGGCTTCGCCTGAAGAGGCCAGCGGTTCCTTAAGAGACTGAACTGCTTTCGTTGTGCTCTCAAATGATTCAGCTATGAGTAGAACTTCTGCTAACGTTGGGTTGCGTTTTTGTAACGCCGCGGTGCGAACGGAATCGTGCGGAGTATTTAACATTATCATATCTCGTATCATCTCATCAATGTACTCATGAGCGCAATTATCGGCATTACAAACAAAATTGCATTGACGAGCTAACCCTCGCAAATCCGCTACCCACTCTTTGTAGCTTTGGTTCGGCTTCATGCTACATTTGTTAAAATTATAACGCGCAGAAATCACGTGAACTTCTTTCTTGAAGTGGTCTGACAATTTTACTGTTAGATCGACATAGTTTTGAGTTTGCAAATCCTGACTGCCGAGAAGTTTCTTCAAGAGCTCGAACGTGTCGCTTCCCAGCCACGACAAGAAAAATGACTTTTTCTTTTCTGGTGCACAGACAGCGTATGCAAGAAAATGTTGGTTTAGCTGTTCCAAATAGGAGTCCCAACTTTGAAGTTCCTTGTTGAATGCGT
>NW_023472250.1:0-4167 GCF_013731165.1 Rhagoletis pomonella
TATGTATAATGAGCCAGACATTTATAAAAATATTAATTATTAAAAAAAAAAAGAAATATAGCCCACACTAGTCAAGAAAAGAAGTTTCTACTATTTATTGCCCCAGTGCCAACTACAAATTTCGGAAATCTCGGAATTATTTGCCAAGCATGCCGGAATTTTCGGGACCTAAAAAGGTCGGCAACCCGGGATTAATATTCCTAATCCATATGAGTGTGTGTATGTGCAATTGTGCAATGCCTCTCTAGGGCACCATTGTTTGCCCAAAAGTGCACAGCAAACAGATTTTGAAAGTCATTTGGCGCATGAGTTGAATGGCTGGCTGGCTGGATGGCTGTGCGACTGGCTAAAAGTGCCAAAAGTTGGCTTGTTGTTGTGGTTGTGTGAGCCCGAATGCGAAGTGGAGTCATTATTAAAGTTGAATTTTTGTTTGTTGAGTATATTTTGTTGTTGACAAAAAATTAACACATCGTAATGGAGTAAAGTAAATTTATTTTCTCTGTTAAAATTGTGTGCTTTATAACAAATAATAACAGTAATTAGGTGCTAAGTGTATTATATATTTTTGGCGCTTACACTTTTGTTAAGTATTTGGCCGAGCTTCTCCTTTGTGGTGTATATCTTGATGTTGATATAAAAATTGCGGGACCAACAATTTTACGCCGCCTCCGAACGGCAAATGAATTTGTTAGTGAGGTGTTTCATAGCAGAAACATGCTCGGAGCCTTGTCAATGCCTCCCGAGAGGCAATCGCTGTTAGGAAAACCTTTTTGTTTTTAATTTAGATGTTGCCCGAACTACAGATCAAACCCAGGCTATACAGAGTAGTAGTATGCACTAATAACAACGAAGCAACAGCGGCCGCTATTTGCACTTAAAATAATTGTACATTAGGGCGGAGTACTTTTTTCGAAGCAAAATTTTCGAAGAAAGTGCAAGCAAATTCGAATTTGACGATTAATTCTATGTAAAAATGGCGACTAAACTATATACCAAAAATGACGTGTGACCCTCAAAATTTTCAAAAGAAAAACAGTATATTGTAATATTTTTGGTTCAAATTTAGTTTACATGATACCAAAAAGTTTTGTGCATAATATTCTATTTGCTTGGTTTTGTGGAGTAATTTCATAAATATGAAGAAAACACAAAATTTTGTAAATGAAAAATTAAATTTCGTCCAGAAAAAATTATAATACACTGATTTTTCTTTTAAAAATTGGGAGTGTCAAGCGTCATTTTTTGGTATATAGTTTGCTCACCCTTTTTTTGTTTAGGATCGAACATAGATTTCGAATGTGCCATAAAATTTTTTCGAAAATAAATTACTCCGCCTTAGCGTACATACATGTTTCAGAAGTCTAAGTTAAAACCGGTAGTATAAATATTTAGAGTTTTTGTTAATATAAATATAATCGAAATAAGTCGCGTATTATACATACAAAAGTTGTTATAAATTTCCTTCTTAGTAATTAAATTTTTCGTGTTATTCACGTCACTTTGAAAGGGCAGTTCTGCAGAAATATGCCCCAATCGATTACCTTTAACCTTTAGGTATGAACATTTTTTTCCCGTAGCGCTAATCTGGATATCTGCCCACACATTTTGAGAGCTTTTCCTGGAAAAATTTAAACACAAAGGCTATGAAAGTGATAAATAGTAGGTCTTAAATGGAAAATGTGACCCTTGTCCAAACACTAGATACAGCTGTACTCTTACTTGGTTTAATGCTAATTAGAAATGTCAGATGAAACGAACTCCTTCTCCATCTGATCTTTCAACCCCAGTCCTTCCTCTTTTTCTGCTACCACCAGCGGATCTCCAGTCGAATATTTTCAGGGCTGGAGTTTCCGTGTCCAGTTGAACGATATGATCAAGCCAGCGGAGTCGCTGTATTTTAATGCGCTACACTGTCCCCATTTCGTTGTAAAGCTCATTCAGTTCATCGTACCATCGTCTGCGATATTCATAATGGGCAACACGCAAAGTCCCATAAATATTCCGCTGAGTCTTTTTGTCGAAAACTCCAAGAACTAAGAAAACTTATAGGGTGTGATCTTTGTACGTCGAGAGAAGACTTTACTTCTCAATTGCCTACTCAGTCGAGAATAGCATCAGTTTTTAACAGCCATAGAAGTTTCACAGACATCGCGGCGTATGGGCAACTACTTTTAGATCTGTCGAAAGCGGTGTTGAAATCTAAAAATAAGTGGTGAGGTTGATCCTGGCCTATGTTGAATTTTCCAGGACTAAAGCCACACTAGGACGCGCTTCTTGCCTTGCTCCGTCCAACGCATTTCTTGGGTGGTGCTTATGTTAGCCTTCATCTTTGGGAGAACATCAACCAGCCGGGAAGAGACACCTAACCTGGTGCACTTTTGGTAAGGAGAGTGTAAAAGGTAGGTTACTTTTTCACGAGTGAACTACCACCAACAGTGAATCCATGTTCTTCTCCACGGTCATGTCGAAGTATTTGATAAGAGTACTCGGAAGTTGTTTAACTACAAAAAGCGTCAGTTATTGCTTCAAGGACAGATGACAATGGAAAAATATAACGCCCCAAGAAAATAACATGTCGCCAGTCAGGATACAAATCCTTTGGGGAGTGTGTAACTAACGAATGTATGGATAGGGTCAGCTAAACCATATAATATCCTGGATGAAGGTGTGGGGCTCCGATATTTTCAGTTCTGATGCCTTACGCAATTTATCGAAAAGGCGTAATCCCAAATATCATAGATCATTTGTTGGGATGGCAGAGCATTTAGATAGGAAAAGTGAATATATTTCTCATCTCGGCAGCTTCTGCGGAGGCAGGTTTTTAGTACACACCATCGATGGACTATTGGTGCTATAGCACGGTGCCCTGTGATGACGCTGGTATCAGGATCTAGCTTCGGATTTCTTTAACGTCTATAATTCTTTGGTATGAAGCTTATTGATTTTCGGCCATAATTATCTTGAGATCTCAAAGTTTTCGCGGATGATCTATAGGTCATTAGTTAAGGAGATGGTGTATTCTTACACCCTCCTTCAAAGATCGGAAACTAGAAATAGTAGGGATTTATCCGCTTCGCTAATTTGAATTTCCGAGCCGTAGCTAGCCATTGCGTCGGCGTAGTTAATTCCATTCGATACTTTTATGTCTAGGAACTAGAGAGATTCTGACATTTCCGAACTACTTTCGACTTTACTATCGAGGAACCTAACGTTATCAATGCTGCTCGATTGTCAAATAATATAGTGACGTTCCCTAAGACAGACCTACTATGCCGTATGATTCAAACCGACGTCTCTGTGGCAAATATCTCTTTCTGAAGGACACTTAAGGTATCTGGCAGGTAGGTTCTTATAGTATAGACTCGAGCCGACCCCATTTTATACCTTTAGACCAACGGTTTGTATGGAAATACCATCATTTACCGACAGTAGATCCCTTACCAATTTTGCCTATTCGGAAAATCAAAATCTTATGACTAAAATCCCAGGTTTAGGTGAGGTAATCAATTTTCACATTTAAGTCGGCCTTGATTCTGTTACGCCATGTACTACTAATTACATTCAAGACCTTTACGAGCCCATAATTGGTAGCCAGACTACGATAAGTACTCTTTTCCACTGTAAATGAGAAGCGCAGCAAAATGTTGGACTTCTAAGTGATTATTTGGACATAGTAGTCGAAATTTTAAAAGCCTTTTTTCCAAATTCAAGTAGGTGGTAACTCTGGCATTTTGATATTAATTAACTTTATAACCAAAAAATATTTGATACTTACATGGTGCCCTCGTGAGGAATTTGCTTTTTATTTCTTTGTGGCTATCTATTCTAGCAAATGCTCGTTATACCGCTCATTGGGTAGCTGAACTTCAACTAAAATACCTTCGTACTTATCCTGTAAGCTTCTTATTATTTTTGAAGACCATTTTTTTTTACCATCACTTCAATTTAACGCACACTGGAGCCTACTGACTGCTTAGTTTGAGCTATTATGTGCTCATAAATTTTCCGCTAGCCATAATATGTATTAAGTTGGCCGAGTTGAAAAGAAAAGAAAAGCAAATTGCAAGACCACAATTAAGTGCAAAATATACAACCCTGAGAACAGAGCATAGAAATATTTATAACGGGTGATTTTTTTGAGGTTAGGATTTTCATGCATTAGTATTT
>NW_023472251.1:0-4167 GCF_013731165.1 Rhagoletis pomonella
ATTGCGGTGCCAGATGCGGGATTCTTGCGCGGGCGGTGGGAGTTTGGGTTTTAGTGGGTAGCCCAACACGCTTCGGTGGGAGTCCCACACTCGGGGAAGGTAGTATAGAGACTAGCGCCCCCGGCCAGTGCATAAAGCATTTCCCTCTCCTACGAAAAAAAAAAAAAAAAAATAATAATAATAATAATAGGGTAAGGGCTAAGCTCAGGGCCTTACCGGCGTCACACAGGGCGGATCGTGAACTGCCTACTTCGGTGGGTTAGCTGCGAATAACCAATAAGCAGTCCCAGACCAAGAGCGGCAGGAGCCGAGGGCCTGATTTATAAGATCAGAAATGCTTGATGAATCTCCTGTGTCCGGGCGAACAGATGCCGCCTCCCAAAAAGCATGCCAGGATTGAGACCAGTTAGATCCTGTTCATGGCATACTGGAACATGTATACGATTAATTCGACATTGGGCTGGCGAGAGCAGTATTCCACCACTTTAGTATGTGAGGGTGACACCTCACAGAAATGGCTGGTGGGCTAATGCGGTAATCGCCTCCGTCTCGTTAAAACCCTGGCAGGTCTTCAAGTACGTTCAATACACGTCGCCATTTAGTTGGCCGCACAGGTCCAGTTGAGATTTACTCCTGGTTTTGCGTTGTGTTGGCTCTGAACACAATATCCCATAAGGACTTGTGTTAACCCTCGCGATTTCCTGCTCCTTTGAGAGAAGGGAACTTCGGGACACTTAAAGCGACTGTGCTACGTGTGGAGATAGCGGCTTGGAGCGGAGACCCAATAGAACTGACATGATCAAACAAATAACAAAAACAACGGTAATGGGTGTAGATGCTCCCGAGGAAGAATGCAGCGCATTTAGAAAGAGCAGGCCACAAACTCCTCTGCAGGCAAAAGCCGGCACCACGAGCACGGAGAGAGCCGTCGACGTGGTACAGAAGGGTACACCTTCGCAAACGACAACTCCCGGCAGCCGGGATGGTGGTCATTAAACGCTAGCTGCTGCAAACAGAGACAAGCATGCCACCGAAAGCTTGGGAACGTACGAAGGCAATGAAGATGATGGCCCAGATTCGGCTCGTCTTGAAGAAGATGCAGAGTGCTGTCTCCAAGCAAAAAATGTGTCCATGGACATAAAAACGGGTATGGCCCAAATCGAGGAGAGCCTAAATATACTAAGCTACCTCCGAGAGCAGCGCCGGAAGGGGTCTACCCTTGGCTCGCAAAAGAGAGCTCGAACTCGATCCGACTCCCCAACAGGCGAGCCGGAAAAGAAAAAAAATACTACTACTAATAATAATAATAGTAGTAAAATTATTATTGTTAATAATCCTAATAATAATGTAAATAATAATAATAATGCACAGAAAACCGTACCAGATAATCAATGGAAAACGGTTGGAAAAAGCAGAAAGCCCAAGCCAGGGCCAGCGCCAGGTGAACCCTTGGTCAATAAGGGCGAGGCGACCAGCCGCGAAAAAAAGAAGAGGGTGAGAAAAAAGAAGAGTCTCGCCAAATTAATGATTAAGCCAGCTGAAGGCAAAACCTATGCAGAGGTGCTGGGAACGATACGTGGTAAGCTCCAACCCGAGAAGACGGAGACCGTAATTCGATCTGTTCGGAAAACCCGCGAAGGCGGCGTGCTCATCGAAATGGAGCGCTGTGGCGACCACTCAGCATTTAAGGAAAATGTGTGCACTGCCATTGGCCAGCTTGGAGACGCCCGTATTCTCACTAGACGTTTACGTCTAGAAGTTCTGGGCATGGACTGCCTAACCACGGCCCCAGAAGTGGTGAACGCTATACGCGGGGAGTTAGGAGACAAGATGAATGGCCAACTTCGCGTCTCTCTCCTCGCTGTAAACTCGCGAGAACAAAGAATGGCTGTGGTGGAAATCGACGAACTGCCAGGCCGGACTCTTATTGAAAGGGGGAAGCTGCGAGTAGGTTGAATTATCTGCCGCGTCCGAGAGTACGCGGATGTCCAAAGGTGTTTCCGCTGTCTGGGGTATGGCCACAAAAAGGCGGCATGCAAAGGCCCAGACAGAAGCAGTTCATGCTGGAAATGCGGTCAGAAGGGCCACATAGCCTCCGCATGTAAAGAAAGCCCAAGCTGCTACCTGTGCTCGGCAGGAGATGGACAGAAAAATGCCAATCACCTGCCCGGGTCGGGAGCGTGCAAGGCTTTCAGGGATGCCCTTGCTGAGGCTAAGACAAAGCTTGGGAGAATATGATTAAATTTATACAAGGCAATATGAACAGAAGTAGGGTAGCTGATGACCTGCTGGACCAATTGGTTCTTGAACAAAGAGCAGACGCTGTCATCATCAGTGAACCCTATAGAACAAAGGAAACCTGGCATGTTGACCAATCAGGCTCGGCCGCGATATGGATTGCTAACCCCAACCATCGCGCAGAGAGCAGCGGGGTCGGACGCTGCTACGTCTGGGTTAAAATGGCGCAAATCACTCTGGTGAGCTGCTACCTCTCTCCAAACGACACAGTCCCTGTATTCAGGGAAAAGCTCGAAGACCTTGAAGACGAATTGCGCGTTATAACCGGCCACATAATTGTTGCTGGAGATCTCAACGCAAGAGGCGTGGAATGGGGTATGCCCCAAACAAACACCAGGGGAAGACTGGTCCTTGAAATGGCAGCCCGCATTGGCCTAACCATCCTCAACACCGGAACGACCCCTACATATCGAAGGCCGGGTTTTGGATACTCTATCCCTGACATAACCCTGGTCTCAGAAAGCCTTCTTCGAAGGGCTGAAGGATGGAGCGACCACAACTACATCACCTTCCAAGTCACTGACATAACGCGAGGGCAAACACGTAGTATCCCTCGCAGGAAACCAGGATGGAACCTGTCTAGGGTCGATGTTCGCAAGTTCGATACGTCACTCCTAGCAGATTCCCAAGGTATTTCACCCACAACGGGAGAGAACTACAACAGGGAGTCTTGTACTAAGCTGGTCGAAGAAACTAGGCGCTGCATTCACCGGGCATGCAAAGCCTCAATGCCACAGAGGAGGGCATGGTCAGGTAAAAAGCAGGTATACTGGTGGAATGACCGAATTGCTGAGCTGCGAAGGGCCTGCTATAGAATGCGGAGACTCGCAACGCGCGCTCGTGGTAGACCTGAGGCGCTGACCAGAGCAGCAGCCTACAAAAGCGCTAAGAAAGCACTCGGGGCCGAGATACAGAAGAGTAAACGGAACTGCTGGAAAGCGCTATGTGACGAAGTGGATCGCGATCCCTGGGGCCAGGGATACAAAATAGTGATGAAAAAGTTCCATACATCATCGCAAGCGATGGATGAGGCCCGAATTAAGAATACAGTGGATGCGCTATTTCCCACACACCCACTAAGAGCCGACACAGTGTTCGTCGAGGAGCAAGCCGACTGTTTTCGACAGACGAGCTGAAGCTAGCCCTGCGAAGCATGAAAGCCGGCAAGGCTCCAGGCCCAGATGGCATACCAGCGGAGGCAATCAGGTTAGCAGCGGAAACGAGCCCTGATCTTCTGCTTAACATGTACAACAGCTGCCTTAGGGCCCGGGTTTTCCCAAGCCAATGGAAGAAGGCGAGACTGGTGCTTATACCCAAGGGCAAAGGGGACCCAAACTCTCCTTCATCCTTCCGGCCACTCTGCATGCTAGACACAGCAGGCAAAATGATGGAGAGTCTGCTCAAAATACGCTTGACGTCAGCCATAGAAAGCGAGGGAGGCCTTTCACCCCGACAACATGGCTTCAGGAAGGGACACTCAACTATAGGAGCAATTGGCGAAGTAGTCGAGGCGGTACATAAGGCCGAAGAAGCCTGCCACCAGGCGCGGCCAATAGTGCTGCTAGTCACACTGGACGTCAAGAACGCCTTCAACTCGGCAAGATGGGACGATATGCTGGAGGCCTTGGAACGGTCATTCAAGGTTCCAACATACTTGCTAGATATGATCCGGGACTACCTCAGAGACCGTTGGCTTTTGTACGACACAACACAAGGTCAGAGAAAGAGACGTATAACCGGCGGAGCGGCACAGGGGTCTGTACTTGGCCCGGACCTCTGGAACGCCACGTATGACAGTCTGTTGCGCACGGAAATGCCGGAGAGCTAGCACAGCTCAAGCTAAACCAGGTCATGCGCAACGTCAGTGGA
>NW_023472252.1:0-1062 GCF_013731165.1 Rhagoletis pomonella
GACATTATTATCGGTGTTAATGCTGGTTCCCAAGTAAATGAAATTCTCTACTTTCTCGAAATTGTAACTGTCAACAGTGACGTGGGTGCCAAGGCGCGAATGTGACTGTTTGATGACAGGATATCTCCTTCGTCTTGTCCTTGTTTACCACCATACCCATTCGCTTTGCTTCCCTATCCAACTTGGAAAAGGCAGAACAGACTTCGCGGTTTTTGTTACCGATGATGTCGATGTCATCGGCAGCAGGTTAAACTCCTACCTGAGTAGATTGAATGAGGATGTGCCAAATGAGTGCATGCGGAGAGACCGCACATGACTCGAAACATATCTTCGCATGCCCGGAAAACCCGACAACCCTAACGGCTTTGTCCTTGTGGACCGACCCGATAGAAACTGCACACTTCCTCGGGCTGCCGTTAGTGGAACTTGACGACAACGAATGAGATATCAACCGATCTGGGCGGGGTTGTTGTAGCCGCTACAACAACAACAATATGTCATCGGCATAAGCCAGCAATTGCACGCTCTTGTAGTAAATTGTTCCTGAGCGGGTCAGTTCTGCAGCTCTTATTATCTTATCCAACATCAGATTAAAGAAGTCATATGAAAGGGAGTCGCCCTGTCTGAAACCCCGTTTTGTGGCGAACGGCTCGGAGAGGTCTTTCCCAATTCTGACGGAGCTGGTGGTATTGCTCAACGTCATTTTACATAGCCGTATGAGTTTAGAGGGGATGCCAAATTCAGACATAGCGGCGTATAGGCAACTCCTTTTAGTGCTGTCAAAAGCGGCTTTAAAGGCGACAAATTGGTGGTGAGTGTCGATCCTTTTCTCGCGGGTCTTTTCCAAGATTTGGCGTATGGTGGATTTGCCAGTTCTAAAGCCACACTGATAAGGCCCAATCAGCTCATTGACGGTGGGCTTCAGTCTTTCACACAATACGCTCGATAAGACCTTGCAACCTATGCTTAGAAGGCTGATCCCTCGGTAGTTGGCGCGAATGGCGGGGTCACCTTTTGTTAGGCACCCTGTAATATATTTTTGTAGGTGGCAACGCTACCGCC
>NW_023472252.1:1072-4167 GCF_013731165.1 Rhagoletis pomonella
ATGTTTTTTGTTAAGCTTCAATAAATAAGCATATACATAAGCGTTAGTAAAGTTTATTTAATTTCCGTGGAACGCATGCGGTGAGACATTCTTACACCTTTCTTATGCACCCCTATTGAGAATGTCGACTGGCAGTAGATAAACGACTATTTAGCGATGGTCGATTACACTGGTCGACGGCCAAAATTTACCAGAGACGCCGTTATGAAATTCGTATGTAAAATCACCCCCTGATTCCGAAAATCAAGGTTATTTTTAATTTTATGGTACCGTTTTTGAGATATTTGCAATTTACCGTTTTTGCAAAAAAAAAAAAATTGGGTACACTTAATCATATATATCTCAAGAACGAATTAAGCAATTCCAAAACGGTTTGAAGCTTTTAAAAGGTAATAAAATTTTCTATAAGCTGTGCATACAACACTTTATGCTAGGCCCTGCAGATTCAAAGATAACGAACAATCATTACCGATTTTTTAAATTTTTTTTGTAAAAATATAAAAAAAAAATGTACTTTGCGGGGAAGGATCTCGAAAACCTTTTATTTTTTTGCAGATTTTTTTTTCTCCCTAAGCTCTGTTATATTACAAAAAAAATAAGCTATCATCGAAGAAAATCGATGCAAAACTACGTAAGTTATAAGCGATCAAATAAAAATACCCAGGTTGCGCAATTTCAACGTATACCTCAAAACGTATGTATGGTATAAAGAAGAGTGAAATATCTAGCTATGCTCTGTTTCTATTGAGTTAAAAGTTCAATTTATGAATGAAATTACCCATATTTTTAACTTTTTTTTTTAAATTTATTTATGTTTATACTATATTCTAACAATCTTTATCTTAATTTGATTTTACTATGTTGTCGAAATAATTATGTGTTCTACTTTGACGCTTATTCCGTTTAGGATCGGTTTCTCTTATGAGAAACCAGCAGTAATCACCCATCATTGCGACGTCCCAGAATCCTTGATATCGATTCTCAATTAATTTCATTTGCTGATGAAACCTTTCGCCATGTTCATCACTTTCGTCGCCAAGATTTGCCGGAAAAAAGCTCAAATGTGAGTGGAGAAAGTGAATTTTTAAAGACATATTTACGCCCATTTTCGCATAATTATTGATTAGGTCGTTCACTATCTGCTCGTAGTTAGGGCTTTTGTGTCTACCGAGAAAAGAAGCAACGACCTTTTCAAAGGATTCCCACGCTGCTGCCTCAACTGATGAGAGTAGTCCTTTGAATTGATTATTGTTGATCAACTTTCTTATTTGTGGTCCAACAAAAATACCTTCCTTTATCTTGGCTTGAGAAATATCTGGAAAAACTGTTTTCAAATAGTCGAATGCTTCGCCTTCTTTGTCCAAAGCCTTAACAAAGTTTTTAATGAGACCGAGCTTGATGTGTAAGGGTGGAAGTATGATTTTCTCTTTCTTGACAAGAGGGGTGTATTTGATGTTATCCACACCAACGGTAAACTCGACTCTTTCCGGCCAATCCTTTCTGACGTAGTGGTCCTTACGAGCTCGGCTATCCCACTTGCAGAGGAAGCAGCAGTGCTTGGTGTAGCCACTTTGTAGACCGCATAGCATTGCAACGACTTTGAGATCAGAACATATTTTCCAATCATGCTCTTCATATTTGATAAATTGGAGTATTTTTTGCATTTCCTCGTAGGTTTCCTTTGTATTTACTGCATGTGCAATCGGGATAGAAGGCTTTTTGTTACCAATATGCAATAATACAGCCTTCAAACTCAGTTTATTGCCGTCTATGAACAATCGCCACTCTTTTGAATCATATGTTTGACCAAACTCTTTGAATAAACCAGGGATGTCGTTGCAGTAGCATATACTGTCTTTCTTGGTATAGTGTTTGGAAAATGGTTCGTGACGAGTTCTACTATATGTCACCTTAACATCGGATGACACAAATTTAAATTGTTGCATACGAGAAGTGTGGATCTCGGCCTTTTCCTTGGATAGTTCCAAATCTCTTATCCAATCATTAAGTTGTGCTTGTGACAGAACGTTTCTTTCGTTTTCCATGCGAAATTCAGTACAACTTGATCCCCCGCACTCAGATGTTACTGTTGACAATGGAACTGGATCCGCAACTGCCGTTGAATGTAGTACTGGTAATGTCACTGTAGGTACGCTAGCATAGGTTACTCCTCTTGATCTTCCAACGCCAAGTACTTTTGTTTGACAAATATAACACTATTGAATGGCAAGTAGGTTCGCTCCATATCATTGGTGTATCAAATTTTGTTTGTTGTCCTGATTCCCACTGAATCAATTCTACTCGACACGATGTACACAAAGTGTTCGGTGTCCATGGTTTTTCAGCATTTTTAGGCTCAATTCCAAAATACTTGGAGTATAAAGTTTTGATATGATCTGAGAACACTCGTCGTCGCTTTATGATAGTATATTGGCCACACATGAAACAGAACATATCTGGATCCTTATTACACTCAAATTCTCGCGTCCTTTTACATATTTTATTTTTTTTAATAAATCACGGTTTTGAAATTAGACTTATGAACTGAACTATCTCCGGCGAGCCTTGAAGATGTTATGAAGTTTCAAAGCGCATTAACTCATATTTATACTCGGAACAAGAATAAAATTGAAAAAATCAAATCTTACCTAGACAGAAAGGTTCCTTTTTATAACAAGCCGGGAAAAGAAAGTATTTTCTGTTTTAGATGTAGGCTTTAGAAATTTTCTGTGTCTTATAATTTTGAAAATCTACCTGCATACTTACCCATAACTGACGGAAATACATGTTTATAACTACATGCCTACAGCAGGTTTCGAACCCAACCACTCTTCCTTTCGATGCAACCACTCTACCTACTATAATACAATTCGAGTATTAAAAGTACTATTTGATTTATTTAAAGAAAAAGTGTTATCATTGTTATGGTGTTATTCGTTTATCCGGATAATATCTCACTTGCACTTTATACCTTTAATATATGTATGTATGTATAGGTACATACATTGAAGTTGCGCAACCTGGGTATTTTTATTTGATCGCTTATAACTTACGTAGTTTTGCATCGATTTTCTTCGATGATAGCTTATTTTTTT